>NW_010561171.1:4808-25607 GCF_000687285.1 Phaethon lepturus | reverse complement strand
CTGCTGAAGCGCTATTTTAGGAGGAGGAGGAGGGTGGAAGGAAGGGAGGTACACTGCAAAGGGAAGGGTCTTTGTCTTGCAATCAGTCGTCTTCCTGTTAGCATCTCGTTTACCTTGGTGCACACTCACAGCAGCCTCATTTGTATCCCTGCTACAGTTATCTCCACTAAACACCAGGGAGTTATCCTAGGGCTCTGTGCAGGCATAGTTCAAGTGACAACTCCAGAGTTTGACTTTTCCCAGAATGTATAGTAGGGTCACTAAAGCAATGCTGATTCACCTGCAACATATATGAAATGTAATATTCCCATAACGGGGCACAAATAGAGCTATCTGGATACCATTCCTATTTATGTCATAGCCGCGTCCACAGAATGAGGCTGTGCCAGCAGAGCCCTCTTGTTAAAAGTCTAATTCCTGCTCAGCAGCAGCATAACCAGGCACGGCCTTTCATTTCGACAGCTTGCCTTGAACTACGCAGAGGAAAGCACATGCAGCCATCTATGAGACACATTTCAGTTGCATCTTCACCCCATACCAGCTTGGCAGTATGCTCCTAAAGCCGAGTGGCTGGCTGTCACATGCAAGCATCTTTCTCCCTGCCAGAACATTAGAAGAGACTCTCACCCACTCAGCTCCTCCGAGATCCAATCCCTGCAAGCTCCCACCAAATCTCCCATTGACGTAATGGATGTAACGAAACAGAGGATGAATTAGGAGCAGGGCAGAGAGCTTCCTGACCTACCTGAACCAAGCACCAGCAGCCAGGCCACTTAGGGGGCCTGCTGCATCAATAATTAAAAGACAATTTTCTGGATGAAAAAAAAAAATCTCGGAGTGGGAAGTTATTTAACACTGAAGAAGGTGAAATAAAGACTCTGAAAAGGGAGCAGAGCAACACTCAACCTTTTCAAATTCCATGATACTCAACCTCTAAAAAGTAATATGGAGGGGGAGGGCGAGTCATTAATATTTCAAATTCTTAACACTTAACACGCTTAACCTGAATCTGTGTTTAACGGTACAATTGCAAGTTGCAAATTGTTACCTAGCATTTGTGAGAAAAACAACAAAAAAAAAAGAGGTATCCAAGCAACTACATTGTACAGCGTGTCTGGATGCAGCAGTATCTGCGTTGGCACTCGCAAGCTGCTATTGCGTAACCCTGGATTCAAGCAAGAGCACAGCCGGGGAGTCTCTGCTCTATTGCAGTGACATATCTAGAACAGAAGTGGCTGGTAGAGGTTTAACAGCAGGAGTTTAGACTCTATATCAGAAGAGGAATTGGCAGGAAAGTCTCTTCACCTCTAGCCTCCATTTGGGTAGCGGAAAAAACCCCACGTGTTTCAGGCAGAACTTCAAAAGGAATTGCTGGGCCAGCTTTCTGTATATGCAGGACACAAAGCAGAATCTTCGGAGAGCAGAGGGAGACGAACGCCTGAAGATATTCCCTGGCAAGACACTGCAGAGAGAATCACAAGGTACAAAGCGTACTCCTTGTTCACATCCCCCGTCCCCAGGGTGCAGGACAGCCTCCCAGCTGCCTCACTTCTGGCAGGGGACCACCGCTACTAGAACTGGAACATAACAGTCATGAACTACCCAGAATCACTCACTCAAAAAAAATACACCCAGGTATTAGCCTTGTGCTGTCAGAACTTAAGCCAACATGATGAGCCATTTTATTTCCTGATACAAGCTGGTTTTTAGGCTCTTGTACACTGTTTCTCCACAGTACAGTTCAGCCTACCCTCTTTCAGCATCGCATGCCTACAGCCAACTCGAGAAACAAGGGTCTAAGCCGTTTCTGAGGGACCAAAACCAAGGCAGCAAATGTAAAACGTCCTCCAACAGGGGTTGAAGAAAAAGAGAAAAAAGAGGAAGGAAAATGAAGCTGAGGAGTAGAACAGGGTTTTCTGGATGAGTCAAATACAAGTAGAATGAAGTTGCATAACGAGTGCCCCTTGACTTTTGTTATTTCTCCCAGCCAGCTCCTCCAAAAATCTATTTGTTATTGTTTATTTGGGTATCAGTCCAAATTGCTGTGGGAGGAGAGAAAAGGAAAAAAGGAAATGCTGTCAAGCTATTAATTCTAGCACTGTAGTCATCTAGCACTCTCCATCTATTAACGAATCAGTGTCCTGTTTACTGCAATACTCTCTAGAGCCTGAAAGTTAAATACAAGAAAAACAGATCTTAATTAGTCTCTTGCAAAAAGCGTCTCCAGCACTGTTTCTCCTCGGCCAGGAAGAATTCCACCTCTGCTTGTTTACCCACTGCTCAGCCCAGATCGACAGTGTCGTTTCACATCTCTCTCCAGAGAGATGAGGCAGCAGCAGGGGAAGCAGGCGCCCAGCGAGCAGCACACAGCTGGGAGCATCGCTCCTGAAATTTAAGCCTCTGCGAAACATTATATTCTAATAAAGGCCAGGCTGTGTCAAAAGCCAGGAGCGATTATGGCCACCACCCGTCCTCCCATTCTCCCAGGACAGAAGTCATATTCCTACACACGTACATCAGTAACAGGAGAAAAACTGTACCAAATCAGAATGCAGTGTTATGTTTGGTTATCTTTCCCTCTCAGGATGCAAGTGCCAATGGAAGCGGGTATAGTCTGACCTGTCAAAGGGACAAGCTTCCATACCACCACTTGCCCTCACTCTCTCCATGCCAACTTGGCTATTCCCAGCAGCAGGACTGGCGCATGCAGAGGCCCATGGTCCAACACAGCCTTTAATGACAGAAGGACAGAAACACTGTGCCAAAGACAAAGGAACCATGTTAATCTGGGCACAAGACCGCATTTGCCTGACCCCTGGAAGTTCAATAGATGTATCAGATTTGTGGCCCTGCAGTACATGTCTATATAATCCCAGCCTCCTTTGTACCATCTGTTTCCCCTTCGGCAGACCGTCCATTAGAGACACAATGCTAAAACTCATGTCTCCTTAGTAACAGGTTTTTGTTGATCTCTCCCATGCCTCCCAATCTTTCTTTTAATCCTGTAATCTACTAGGATTTTCCCTGCTGGGGATGCATAACAGCACCAGTGGAAAAAAAATATATGGGACAACAGAAACACTTTACGGCAAGGGTAGAAGGTGTAAAAGGGGAGTGCATGAAGTTAGAAGAGCTGCAAGTCTATGGCAACCAGATGTTCTCATTATATTGGAGCAAGCCACCAAAACACCTTCTTAACAGGTTTAAGATCTCATCTGAGAACTTCAATGGTTTTTTCTTAAAGCGTTTCCAATCGTGAACAGTTTGCCATCAGTACCCAAGTCTACACATACCCTGCATCCCTAAGACCATCTTCTGTCAGACCTCAAAGGTAAAAAAGCTGCCAGTCTCAACACTGTGCAGGTAAAGACTGTATTTTCAGACTGGCTCTCCTACAGTGGGTTTTAAATGAGTGATTGCTGGCTGCTTTTGGTTCCTTAATCTCTAAATCCCCACACACTCTTCTTGAGGTTAATCCAGTTAAAACTCTCCCTTCCCTTTGGATAGCGCCTTGCATAAATAACCACCTGAAGTGCAGGGCTGCAGAAGCCAATGCTCAGAGTATGGCACTTCCCAGAACTTTGTCCTGCCAGAAGAGACAGCACAGAGTAAGTACCTACTGCCTATGCCAGAAAAGGAAATTAAGATTAGCTAGGTAAGGGCAAAAGGCACTCCTTATGGATTGTTTAAGTCAGCAAGAATCAATCATCCAGTCTGATCCAAATCCCTCAGTTGCTTTCTGCCTTAAGATAACGAGAAACAGGTTTATGTTATACTAAGATAAAGCAGCCTTAAACCAGTGTAAGCCCTTATGTGAAAATCCCCCTTTTTGGGAGGAGAGGAGAACTTGCCTTTGAGGTCAGCTCTAAATGAGATAGCTATACAACTATAGTCATAGCGGCCATGCAGTATTTGGAAAAGCAAAAGAAAAATCACTTCTTTAGACCTTACCTGGCTGATCTGGCCCAGCCAGGTCCCTCAGCGCTGAACCCCCACAGGCAGGAGAGTGCAGGCAGCACTCGAAGCAGGCAGCCGGCCCTCAGCATGCAGCCTGCCAGGAGAGGCCAGTGCAATACACAGCCGGCAGACACAGACCATGCCTCATTACACACGAGGCATCAACCATAACCCAGTGAAGATGTCTATTTGCCCCACAGAAAAAACAAAATGTACCCAGTGAAGAGGCAGAGGAGTCCCAAGAAGAATCTTACCCGTTCCCTCCTATAGCACAGCGAGGACAAATGGCTGTATGGAAGTGTGTCCCTTTCTGATGGGCAAGACCGTACCTCTGAGTAACCTGGCACTGTCCCCCTGGGCAGGCAGCGAGCAGTTGCAGGAGAAATCCTTAAGCTGGGTCAGGCTTTTGGGCAGTGACCCGACAGACCACATGGATCCTGCCCCTGCAGCCCCCACATGTATCTGCGTGTCTTATTCTCACTGCGAAGCTGGGTCAGAGGCTCTGGAGCAGCACACATTGCTGTGGAGCAGCCTGTCAGAGAAAAAATACTGCACATGGGCTCCCTGGTGCTTGCCAAGCTCTTCAAGCTATGCACTAGAGCCAGGACTCTGACCATAAGCTCTTTGTGTTCCTGGTCATTCACAACCAAGAGAAACAGAAATCTAGTTTTGAGGACTGTTTATCAGCCTAGTCCTTCCAAGATCCTCAGTCTCAAGGGTAGGGAGAATGAACAACCCCATCAGCTTGCTTGCCTTCCCAGGTCAGAAGCAGTTACACTGAGATAAGCAGGTGTGGGGTAAGAGGACAAAACAAGGAGCAAGATCCTGCACAGCTCTGAGCTGCAATACGTTTCTAGCTCCATTCACGCAGATACGGAAAGCCGCTGCTCAGTCTCTGGTGCATATTTAAACGCTCATTCTGAACGGCCGATTAGTCAGAAGTGGAATGTTTCTGCATTCATGGAGTAGCTATTTTAAGATTACATTATGCACTCTGCTTCCATTAATAGGTACACATAAAAAAAAAAAAAAGGAAAGGCGTTACACCCAGCAATGCATTCGCCTCAGCAAACTTGAGGGCTGTATATACAACCACGAAGCACAAGCAGAGGAAAGCTAATGAATGCCGTTATTGACAGGCCACATTTTTCTTCACAGCTCCAGAAGTCACCTAGTCATTAGGCTTGCCAAATCTTGATGGAACAAGAACTGTGTTCTCTGGTCACCTCCGCTATAGGCCTGTCAGCCTGCATCTTCCACGGAGATTTAACACAGCCATAGAAGTCACCAAACTGAAAGCAGTTAAGCCAGACTCCTGCAGCATCTCACGTGTCCTGCAGCTCTGGAGGAGACTGACCCAGATGCTCTCGTGCCAGATACCAGTTTCCCTGCTTGTGCTGCCCATGCTCTCCGGCACTGCCTTCACTCAGTGATAACTACTGCACATCATCCCTCTAGAACTGCTGGATCCCCTTTGAGGTCTTGGAGTCTCACAGTTATTTGACAAGCTGAAAGTCCACAGGAACTCATTTTGGAGCAAGTCAAGAACTCTCTGTTTTTTTGAGCTAATAAAACTCAAATTATTAAATGCTGTCAAGCTTTTATGAAAGCGAAAGGCAAGTTTAGGGAAAATACACACTCGCGTTTGGCCAAGACCCACCCCTCCCAATCTCTCCTGCATGTATTAGGATTGCAGCTGTATCCATAAAATTCACACACAATCACTCATCAACTCTAACATCCAGATTTGTTTCTTCCACCCTTTCCAAGCCTGAGCTGCGGTATCAGGGTTTGATCAACGTGGTTTTCTGAGGGGGAGGACTGGAGCAGCTAAGAAGGGAAGCATGAATACAAGCACTTAGCCAAACAACACAGGCAAGTTGCAGGCCAATGGCACAAAGGATATTATTTTAATTTCGAAAATCAATAATCTTAACACAAGGCAGATTCAGTATAAAGAGTCAGTTTTCTGGCAACAATTTTGCTTTTACTAACAGGTTTATATAGATTGTTTTGACAATCAAAGCCGTAGAATCCAAAAGGTACTTGTATAATAAATCTCATTAAAACTAGAGCAGGTCAGCCCTCTGATGAACTTAAGCTGCAGATCCTTCTAATGCTCTTGAAGAAAGCTCGGGTGACCAGCCAGACGAGGATTCCCCCAGCTCACAAATCCACGTCTTCTGAGCCAAGTGGAAATACTGCATGAGCTAAGCAAAACAGAGATTTGTGTGTGGGTTGTTTTTTTTTGTTTGTTTTTGTTTTGTTTTTTTTTTTTTTTAAACAATGTGAAGAGCAAGCAAAAAGCCCAAAATTACAAAGCAACAAATACTAGAGTCAGAGATGAAAATAAAATCCAACTTGGAGCAAAAAAGGCGATACAAAAAACATTGTATTAAACCAGTTACCAGCATTCAAATCTAAAGAAATGCATTAGTCCACGCAGACATGAAAAGCACAAAAAAGTCAAACAGTATGTGAACTCCAGAGCGCAACCCATCTACTGAAAAATGAAAGCTACTAAAGATGGACAGTTTTACTGTCAGGGCAGCCACATGCAGAGACTTCAGGGCACTGAACAACTTTAGCTGACAGTCATCTCTCCTATAAAGCCTGATCTCAAAGAGTTAAGGACACCGATTTACACCCAACAGCGGTTGCTGTATCAAAGGCGGGCAGGGGGAGAAACACAGAGAACTGAACAGTAGTAGCAGCGCATATAGATATGAAAAAGAGTATTACATGGTGCCAAAGGAGGAAATTAAAGCTAAATAGAGGGATGCCCAAATGCTTGAAAGCACTGCTCAAAACAAACCTAATATGAAGTCTGACCTTGTCAGTCTTCAGCCCTGGGAGGGCCCAGCTTCCACTGTGCAGAAGTGGAATGGACACGGACATCACATGCTGGCAGCGGGACTAGGAGCTGTACACACGTTCACTAACAGCACTTTTAGTGCTCAAAAACTTTGGCTATTGTGGAGAAACAGTAAACTCTTGGCACAGGTATGGTGATTTCAACTTCGTTCATTTTCCTACAGTAATAAAGATATTGCTTTACAGATGCTACAGCCGATATATGTAAAACCGTGGAACAGAGTAGATTATTTCACAACTTTCTTGATTAAAGCACACACTCCCCACCAAGGTTTAAAAAAAAAAAATAAAATTAAAGAGTCTCTTCCCCCAAGATTTCAGGACATAACTTTTACCAAAGCATGTTTTTTCCCCATGTTTTTTAAAGACGACAGTAAAGGAAAAAAAATCCAGCTTCTAATACAGAAAACATTCTGTGAAAATATGGAAGAGGTAGAAAATCCTGGATTGTATTTACCTAGTGAACAAGGTCACAAATTAAGTAGTCTGAGAATTTCTGGTAGCTTACCCCTGAAATAGTCCCCTTTTTCTCCAACCTCCAACCCCCAACCCCCTTCACTACTTAGCTCAAAATGCGAGACCAACAAGAACACATGATACAGCCTGCACTGGTACGGGCAAATACATGGTTGAAGTCACAGGAGCACATTTTTCAGGGCTCATGAACCATCACATGACAAACATCACAAGAAGCCAATTTACTCAACACAATTTAAACTGGAAGAAGTTAAGAATAACAATAAAAACCATTATGGAAACATCTCTTAGGAAGGGAGGAGCTACACTTCAAAAGACCGCCACAAACAACAAAGCAAAGACCAGTTCTCATGTCGTCTGAAACTTTTGATTTCTAGTGACACCATATAAGCTAACGTTGCTTAGATGTCCCTAATATATACTTTTAGTTACATATCTGACAGCCAATTAAAAAAGTTGACCAGCAGTTAGTGAAGACCTTACCAATAAGCTTCCCACAAACATACAAATATTTTAACTAAATTGTGTAGACTTGAGTGAAAACTTTTCTGATTCTGTATGTTTGAAAACCACCAGGCTGTTCATTTGCTATAAAACATATAGGTAAGAGTGCCTTAAAAAAAAAAAAAAAAAAAAAAAAGCAAGAGGACATGCAAACCCACAATCCTTCTCCTTAGCTGTCAAGAAGTACTGACAGCTATTCAGAAGAAAACACATACAAGGTCTGCTTCCAACTCCAGCCAGACAAATGAAAATAAAAGCGGAACTGCCTCTTAACAAGATGGCACTGTACAAACTGATCTGCTACTTCCACTATCTGTATTGATTTCTCTACCAGGACAACGGAGCTTGTTCTTTATTTCATAAGAGTGACTTTCATTGGAAAAGTCTAAGCTATACTAACGTTTTATCCTGATAATTTAATTAGGGATTGGTCCAATCCTGGAGTAGTGCTCAACATGCAGGGATCCTGAAGGCTCTTAACTGTTTAGAACTAGGTTACAATGATCCGCAGGGCCACTATCAAACAGATCACTGCAGATTCATCCTTGGGATTAAGTCATCTCTATTTGTGAGCCCTTATGTGATGATCTGTCTATTACAGAGCATAAGTACTGCATGAAAGCCTCTTCAAGGCCTTCACCGCCATCTGTGAATTAGATTATTAACAATGGTATGAACTTCCTAAGAGCATCTGGTTCTCTCCCCACCCCCTTCCCAAATCACTGGAAAGAGCTCTTCAGTATCAAAACAGGCACGGGCGAAGCTGTTTTCCTCCTTCCCCTCTCCCCGCCTCCAGCTGCCCTCCAACAGCCGGGGATAGATGGGGCTCAGTTCCCCGTTTCCACGCCCTACATGTATTCTGCACAACTCTTGCTATTGTTCAAGAAAGATGAACGTAAACAACCAAGTGACACGTGTACCACAGGCATTTTACCGGGAAAAGTGGAAGTTTATTTTATCGTTTTGCAGAGGCAGCATCTGAAATACGCTACTGAACTGCTGCCGCAGAACGCATGTGCTGAGGCACCACCGGGGCTGCGCAGTCCCACCCTGAGAGCTCGCTTCTCACCAGTGCCATTCCCAAAGTTAACCAAAACCAGGCAGCAGCCAGTAAAGCCAACTTGAATAGTTGCTGCTGTAGCTAACTTTCTAGATCCAAGTAAGTATTTTGTCATCCCAATCTTCCTCCCCTCCAAGGATGTTTCAGAAGCTTATTCTGAAAACATACCAGCTTGTTGCAAACAAGGAGTAGGAAGAGGCAGTGTCATGCGGGACATCAGAGCACACTCTCCACTGAACTTCACACAGAGTTCGCCTCAACCAGCCTCCTTGGCTACTCTGACAGATCATTTACTCTTGCAGCAACAGAGTTCTTCCCATCTAATTTTCTTGCTTGCTCTTCAAACCTAGCTTCTTTTCTTGCTCTATACATAGAGCCTTTGAGAGCTTCTCGTCACCTCAACTTTCTGTATACAACCGCAGCAGTTTTTCCATTCTGTTTTTCACAGTGTAATTCTTTAGTTGCATTACAGATTACAATTCAGGCAACCTTGTTACAGCCCTGTAAGATACTGCATCTTGCTCTGTCTTAAGTTAACAGCAGTATTTCTCGAAAGAAAAGAGCCACATTAGGCCCAGCTCAATAAAGAACTCTGTCCAGCAGGAAACAGCATCCAAAAACAACCAACCCTGTAAAGTGCAGTAACAGACAGAAAATACTGTGTGGGGGGAAGTAGACAACAATGCTTCCGCACAAATTCACAGGAATCCTTCTTCCAATGTTCTGGTTCTCTTATCCTCACGTCTCAAATAAATGATCAGGCATGTGTTGAGAGGCTTCAACACTAGCATCTAGAACACACTCCTACTGTAACTACAGGTAAACACAGGATTTCTTCAAGTCTACAAAGTAATGGGCAAGCATATTTATTTGGGGTCACCATCACTCTGATGTGCTCCCCGAACGCACGCTCTTTGTGGGGGTTGTAAGGTGAGGTATGCAGTTACTGTTGACCTCAAGCTACAGGCACACCACAGGGAACCTCCAGGACAGTTCCGCCAGGGTTTAATTTTATTTCGGTCATGACGAGTCACTCCGCTTTGGATGGCAGGTCAGGCTGAAGCTGAACCACCACCCAGATGCACGGGAAAGGACATAGCTGTGTTTTTATGCAGCCATTTAAGCAAGACAAGAGAGCCGTAAGAAAATTAAGTGAGTTTTATGAGTGGCTTTAGAGGGACAGCTTAACAACAGAATCCCAAACTCTTATTCCCTATAGCTTATTGGAAGGGGTGCAGGGAGAAGAAAAAAGCAAAGAAACTGGCAAGTCTTGGAGCAAATTAGTGGCAATTAGAGATCAGCTCTGCCAAGCAGTGGGAGCATGGTACCCTACCAAAAGGATCTTAGGATTATAACATTGATACCTGGAATGACAGCAGCTAAAATTGGAATGAATTCACATCTTTCAAACAGTATGTACAGGTGACCATGTAATTGAATTAGCTAATATTTTACTAAATCAGTGCATTGAATATCACCCAATGAGCTCATTTTTGGAGGCAGTTCAATGCCTCACTTCTAGAACTGATGTCAGTGTCACATGCTTGGAGAGGATCAGTCTGCAGCTGGATATTTTAAAGCCTTCTATTAGGAGCACAGAAAAGTCAGCAGATTTCAACAGCATCAACTAATAAATTTGTGTTTTATCATAACAATTTAGTCACCAGACCCAGCTGTCAATATCTCTGTGAGAATATCAGGCCATTTCAGACAGTTTCCCTTCCCTCCGCTTTAAGCCGCTAGATGGAAACTGAGGAGTGCAGCAACTAAGTTGTTTCAACAGGGAAAGTTGTGTTTCAACAGAAAAGGAAATCAACAGAAGGACAAGGAAACAGGAAACTCTCACTGCTTCTGGCTGGTGATAAAATGATTAACCATTTAAGAGAGACTAAACTCAGCAGTTGTAAAAATAAACAATCGAACAATAGCAGGGCAAAAGGTGTTGAGCATCAGTAGCACAAGGCAGTAACATTCAACCTACGTTCAAATCCCACTCACCCACAAACCAACTGTGAACTCGTATTGTATTCTGATATGACAGGGATGTCACTGAAGGTCAGTGGCAAGTGGTCATGCAGTATCTGTGAAGTCACCCACACTTTGATGCTCACCGCTTGCACTTTGTACCAACAAGCAGGAATAGGTTTTTGCATTACACCAATAAGCAGTGTCTTTGTTGTGCAACTGCATGCGACTTTTTTGGAGAAAAACAATGCTCAAATACAAGGAGTGTTGTGTGCATCAGGCTACAGAGTGGGTGGTAGTGATGTTGTCAGAAAGCACTCAGCACTGCTTACCTCCACGCCCATTGACTTCAGTAGAAGGCTACATACGAAAAGTCTCTGAAGATGAAGTTCAAGTGTTCCCTAAACCATGGCGCTGTCCATACACTATACTTAAGAAAGAGACAAAACAAAAAAACCACAGAATTGAAGCAGCATGAAATTGTAGCTTTTTTTTTTGCTGAAGACTCTTGCAGTCCCAATTCCAGTTAAGAAATCAGACTATACACCCATCAGTTCTGAGCAAACCCTTGACCACACTGCCTGAGCCTTTTACATCTGTAGAGCGTAGGATGAGAACAACGGTAATTCACTGCGTGCTTACATTTTGCTCACAGAAGACCTTGGATGAAGACACCTTAAAGCTTCATGTTCTGCTTGTTCTGTTAAATTGTTTAATGAGGCTAGATAGTTTAGTCAGGGGCTATATGAAAACACACAGCGCTCGTGTAGCACAGCGCAGGACCTATTTTAAAGATCCCTGGGAGCTTCTCTCAGAGAAGCTCCCAAGCTCTGCATCAGTTTCAAGGGCAAGTTAGTTCACCCTTATCCAGGCCACAAGTTTCATTTGCAATAGTTTTAAGAACAGGAGCGTCAAAGGCAAGAAGCACTAAACTGCCATGAACATGAAGCCCCATATCCAGGACTGCCAGAGCAATGAGCAGCTCGGGTACCTCCGGAGGAGCTGGCAGAAAGATCAGGCACTTGAACTTCAGCGTGCATGACAGACACCCTGCTTGCACCGTGTGAACCTACAGGTGGATAAATAAGTTTGCTGGGGTCAGGGAAGGTTATTATAGCCGGAGACAAACTACCTCACCGTATTACAAGTCATACGTCCCAGAGGCTTACGACTTACTTTCAGACTGTAGTGTTTTATCCTGAGCATTTAATCTAAGAAAGAAGAAACTAAAATAACAAGATCCTTACAAGATCTTACGTAGCTGCTTGTGATTCAGTAAGACATTCGATTTCATTTTAAGATGAGCATTATAAATGCAGTGGTCCTCAAAGGTTTTAAAGTGAGCAGAATGCATCTGTAATTCCAAACTATCCCATTTTCAGCCAGAACTCCTCTCTACAGAGCTCCATTTTTTCAGAGGTTTGAAGCTATTCGGCAGTTGTATGCAGCCTGGACTGGCCTGCACTTTTTTTTTTTTTAATTTTAGACTTAATGTAGCATGTACTCTCAGAAAGGTTTACAATGCAGCCTTTTGTAGTTAGCTTGCTCCAAGCTGGGCCACTGCCAGGTTGTTATCAATGACATTTTAAAGCAGATGAATGAAGTTCTTATGTATGGTGACAAGCAGAATTGTGATATGGCACATGCATACACTGAAAGAAGAGAGCTTGCTATTAGTTTGTCAGGTTAATAAATAAATAGTGATTTCATGAATAAAAGCTTTTTATTAGGAAACAAAAGAACAAAATTAATATTTATAAAGCTTTAGTGGTTTAGAGTACCCTTTAAAATAAGATTAGTCAGTCAGAGCTACCATCATTGCTTACAGATTCTTGAACACAGCTTCCCCTCCCAATTCTCTTATCACAGCAGTGCAACGCAGAAAACAAAGCTCTGCCTTCTGAACTGGCTCAGGCCAGGTTCAGGCTTGTTCCAGTACTCCTTCATGAGTAAGCTGCTCAGCTTGAGATTGACATTACTGAAGGCCTGTGACAGCAAACATTTCTGTTACGTCTTGAGGACTGCAGCTGAAGGCTGCACCTGTTGGAAGAGCTGTTGGTTCCTTATCACAGCAGGAAGTTCTCACATTCTACAGGGCATGCTTCCACACCACACACAGGCACTGAAACCAAGCCAAGCCAAGAAGAGTGACACTACGTGTTAGCAAAAATGACTGCTGTCAGAAGTCAGCTGGCAAATCACCTCCCATCCTCTGCCCCCCGAAAAGGATTCTTCACTAATACCCTGTTGATCTCTCTCAACCACTTTGGGTTCTTCAGTACTTCGCACAGCATGTGCTAAGAAATGTTCACCATCAAAGCAAAGTTTAAGAAGAGTGAAGTATGTCCAGGATGTCCTACTTTATAGCAAGCAAATGAAATTCTGACAAATACAGATTGCTTCTCACCTCAACCTATCTTTGCATGTATCCCCTTTGGCTCAAGGCATTCTGTGCTCATCTGTCCTAACACCAAACTTGCAAGTTTAAACTTTAAACAAGTTAAGTAGTTTTGGTTTGGGTTTTTTGGGGGGTGCTTGTAGGAAGGTGGTTATATTTGTTTGGTTGTTTGGTTTTGTTTTTGGGGTTGGGGGGGGTTGCCTCCCCCCCCTTCTTTTTTTAAATGAGGCACATCTCCACTTTAGAATCAAGATGTGAGTAATTACTCAAGCTTAAAAATGTATTTTGGCTCACACCATCTTCTCCCCAAATACTAAAAAGATGTAAAACTTCCCTTCTGAAGGGAAAGTCAAGTTCGAACTTCCTCACTCGTAAGAGAACCAGATAGAAACTGCCCCAAAATAACCGTCTCAGCCATCTACAGTCAACATGAGCAGATCTAAGTTAAATACAGCTTCCTCCAGACAAGAGAAGTTTCTGGTATATGTGTAAAAGCAAAAAATTCCTTTTTTGGAATTTCAAGATTTCAAAGACTTCAAAGACGAGAAATGTGGGTTGCAGAAGGCTATGGCACAGTTATCTTTGCAGCATGAAGCACAAGGTGAGATCAGGGATCTGTAAAGTATATGTGAAAAATACTCATTTCACCCACTAAGACTATGCAAACTCTATTCTAGTCATACCATAAATGTTAACTGATATTGCTTCCCTTGCCTTAAAGTTTATATAACCATGCCCAACTTTTAGGAAGGCATCAGCAAATATGCTATGTTCATACTGTTTTTCCCTGATAACCTCTTCTAGGATTCAGGAGCTGAGCAGAAGGTGCAAGAAGGGCAATTCACTCCCAGCACATCACTGAGGCGGTCACCCCCAGCCACCGCACAGCAAAGCGCCGAGGGATGCAGTGGCAAGCTGACACAAAAAGCGTAACATATAAACATAACATATTAATAACTTGATTTCCATGTGCAACTGTACTGACAAGGTTACGCAATATTAGACTTGACCCACACTACAGGGATAGCTGCTGTCTGGAGATTCATTTAAGTGTTGAAATTCAGGCTAATACATTTTATTAACTGCTGCGCAACCAAAATGCTATCAAGAAGGAAGAAATGCCAAAAAGAACAAAAAAGCCTAAGTCTTCCTGTTTCACTTCACTTTTTGAAGTCACAAGCTTGCTACCCCACATAAGCACAACTCAGCTGAAGAGCAAAACAGAGGAAACTCTCAATAACAAAACTCGCTAGATGTTACATAAGAAAAACACTTGTTCAGAAAGTGAATTAAGTCTTTGTCAACCATTCTGCACTTTTAAAAGGCAAAGGCGGCTGTCATTTCAAGGTTTACACTCCACCCAAGGGAGACAATATAATATGGCAGCTAGTTAACTGTTTCATACCACATTTGGAAGCACTGTCTTTAAATACAGTTGTTACAGCATCATCTGAAGAACATGCCCAGAGTTGTTTGTCTTTAAACTATTTTAAACTGTTGAGGACAACTGTGGAAAGGAAAACAAAACCAAAAAGACAACAACAAAAACAAAGAACAACAACAAAAAAGGGATCGATCCTTATTCCAGAAACACCTTTATCTTGCCACCTAGAATTTCCTCTTGCAACTAGGTTTAGCTCCTGTCTGTAGGTCGGAGAGGTGAGTCACTTTCCTGCTTGCCCCACAGCTACTTATGAGCTAAATTCTCAGTGGGACACCCTATTTCCTACAGAAGATGCCCCAGAACTCAGGAATACTGCAAAGAAACAGCAGAGTCAAAAGGATACGTGCTACTGTACAAGAAGCGAGCCATCTCACAGACAACTGCTGACTCCCTGCTCCTAAACATTGACATTTGCATACAGAAGAAGTCGGGGTTTTTTAATTATGGTTTGCTAAGGCCTGGCCCTTTCCTGCCTGAGCAAGACCTTGCAAATTTTTTTCAGGGGGATAGCAGCCCACAGGTTTTCCACATGCAAGGGAAGGTTAGGGGCTTTTGTTTTTAAATGCCTGGAATGTGGCACTCCGGACGCTTAAGCGTTCAGTAGCTTCAGAGGTTCGTGGGAAACTGCAACTTCAGATGGATTAAACCAAAGGGCTGGTCCTGCATCACACAGAAGACTCAGACTACCTCTAACTACCAACGAAGCTCTCCTCTGGAAAGCAAAGCATTTTACACATGCAAGGCATATGCCCTATCTCTCCCTCTCATCATCACACTAAAAGGTATACAGATGAAAAGCTTAGAGTGTTTTGATTTTTTTCTTAAGAACCCTAATATACACATTTCTCAGATGTTAGCCGTTGAAGCTAAACCAAGCCAGCTAAACAAGTTTTAAAAGTTCTTGCTGCAATTTTAAATGTGGTAATGCTGTACATTAAAACAGAAGGGACATGGTGGCAGCCAGTGAGAGCAATAGGACAACCACAGTCCCCTGTGACAGGACCAGCTTTCCACATTAAAATCCACTTCTCAGATATTTAATCCAGTTACAAGTTGAAGACAAATGTGCTTATTTCAGCAGCTTTTTCCTTTTTGCTAAGGAGGCCTTGAGACCTCACGAATGCAGTGTCCCTCAACAAAACCCTTGCAGTGCCATTCCTCCCCAACCACTTCCCGTCACTTCTCATCTGTTCTAAGAGGGAGAACAAACTCTTGGATTTGGAACCTGCTCCAAATTCCCTTCGGGGCATCCCCACTCACACATCAGCAAAGCCAGTTACAGGCAAATTAACAGAAGCAGCCTGCAGATTGTCTCCTAAGGACAGAGTTTCATACACCAGTTGCTGCAGCAAGTGTGTTAAAGCCTACTAAATAGAGAAAATATGTGACTCAGTGGACCCACAGTACACAGGAGTCAGGTTGTGGTCTTCTGCCTTTCAGATGCTGCATTATCTCTCCTCAGACTTGTTTGTGGCTCACCTCACTGGGGTGTGGGCAGGGGGTAAGCTGTGCAACATGGAGCTTAGCATCCCGAGTCCCAGACCTGCACAACTCCTGAGAGGACACCTCTGGAATTTACTTCCCAGAGATCTCCTGCGCTGCTCTGCTTGCAGAGCAGTAGAAAGCTCAAGCTTCCAAGCTACCTCCTGAGCTCTTGCATGAGCTTACTACAGGGACAGTATCATCTGTGGGAAAACAATTCTTTCAAAACAGGTCAGATGAAATATTCTAATGTCTTTGATTACTTCAATACAAGAAGTTTACACTGTGGCCTTAAGTTCCCCACTAATTTCACCCTGAAACCACCCACACTCATTGCAGTAACTTCATTTTTTTCCGTGAAGCCTCAGTTGAGGAGTTCCTCAGGAGAAGGAGGACTAGTATACCCAAAAGTGGCGAGCAGCCACAAGCAAAATGCATTTCAGCGAGTGTCGCAGGCGTTTCATTTAAGAAGTTCACGTCACAGGGTATTTTCCATGAGTTTCTTGATTGCTGGCATACACACTAAGGGTGCGTCTCACCATGGAAGCAACAAGCTGTTCCACTGTGTGACTCATCTTACAGCAACATTTTATGCCTTCTGAGAGATCAGCCTGCAATGAGCAACGCTGATAAGATGCGTATTCAGAGCAATTCTATTTGGGCAAAAAGCTACTGACACATTCAAAACTGCAGATACAGAAGCCTGCCCAAATGCTAACTAAAATACACACACACTGCAATACTATACTATTGCAATAAGACATTTTGCCGATGGTTGACAGTGATCTAATGGATTTATATGGCCCAACTCAGAAATGCAAAAATGTTTTTTTAGCCTTCATAATTGTTTATTCCTTTGAACAGAGCACTCTGGAGGAACAGCTTCCAACCAAAACATAAGAAACCCTGCCTGCCTTGCTTAAATCACTGACTACTTCCAATAGATATCACCCTGTTTCTTTCTCTTGCTTCCAAGACCCTCCCAACCTTTATACAAAAGATACGAGCTTCACTGTCACTACCTAATAAACAAATTAAAAGGATGCTCAGGCAAATCAACGGAAGAGAGACGAAACTCTCCTTAAATTCACAGGCTGAACTGAACAACTCAAAGACTTGGAGCAGGCACTTTACAAGCTCAGTGATCTCACGTTGCAAGACCAGTTTATATAAAGGAACTATCAGTCACAGAAGACCATTGGCTTAGTACATACTTCTTGCTAATGGCATCACCAAGAGCCAGATATGAAGACAGTAAAAGCTTCATGTTAGTTGAACTCTAAAAGCACAAGAGCATTTTTGAAGTCTTCCCATCCAGTACATTCTTGCAAGGACAGCAAGAGCTTCCAGCATACAGATGTTCCTGAGAGCCAGTCTGCAAAACAGCCTTCTCGCTTCAGCAGAGCGAAGTTGCTCCGTGGTACTGGGAGGATGTGGTTTGTTGTGACTGAAGAATGAAACCTCGAGCTGCAGGCTGTGATCAGGGAGCAGCTACACTGAGCTAAGCTGCCCAAAGGCTATTTTCTTTTTTTTTTTTTTTTCTCTTCATTTCCCAAGACAGAATAGTTGCAGCTATAGATCTTTCAGGATTTTTTTCCAGTAACTGGAAAGCCTCAGGCATTACCCCTGTATGAAGGCAGCCCTCTTACAGTAAAATACTGCCAGCAGACTGCTTTTTGAATGGCAGTCTCCACTCAAAACAGCATTCTCCACTTAATGTAAATGTGTCATTGATGCTCAGAATTACTGTAGATATCACAGTACCCTGCCCTTTTCAACCTTCTTGCATTGCTTAAACAGCAAGAATCAATATTGGTCAGATAATGACTCGTTACAGCATCACAGGCTATTTGCATTTTCAAATTACAAGCTCCTTTTCAAAACACAAGAATTTATGTAGTGCTGCAACTCAGGGGGTGACAAATTCAGCATAGATTTCACTCAGTTTATTTCAATGTAACTTCATATTTTTAAAGATGCAACTGAGTTGTATAGTAGTTTTATCTGAAATGCCACAAATGGTATCAGATTCAGCAGAATTAAAAAAAAAGGTGAGATAAGTACAAAGGTAAAATTTCCCTCATAACCTAAAAATGGCCATTTTAGGACAACACTGATGAAGTACTTACTACAAGAAGCCTGACTTTCCCCAGGAAAAGCAGGTTTCAGTTTCTAGGCCAGCTACCATAGCTTCTTTTGGCTGGACTTCACTGGTGAAGACACAAATACTCCAAAACGGACAACTTGTAAAGCAATGCCCCAGAAAACAACAAAAAAGGGGAAGGATATGGGAGAAATAGCTGCCAACTTTGCAAAGAAACCTTAGACTGAGTGATCTAATGTAAAGCACAACATGAAAGAGGTGTTTTATATTCAGTACATCCTTTAGTTCAGTAAGCACAACAACAAATAGCACACCGTATTGGACCCAATACTCAAAGTCAGTCATAGCCAGGTCCAAATTTACACTCCTCACAAATCAGATACAAAAAAAAAAAGTCAGCAAAAACTAAACCACTCCACCACACAAACCAAACCTAATCATCAGCAGTGTGGCTGGAAGGTATGAATGCTCAGAAAAACTGGAAACATATCTGGGAAATGTGAATAAAGGGTTGGCTGTTTCAGGAAGAAATAAAAAAAAAATAATTTAAGGAATCAAGCTATCAGTGAGATATCCTACAAAAGGACAGTTACATCTCTTAAAACCAAAAAAGAAAAAAAATATATACTTTTTCTTTTACTCTGCAAGTCTTCAGATTATTTCTTTGTGATCCTCTGTGAGGTTCCAATTCAACTTGTCATCATCCTCCTTCTCAGCCCCAAATACTGTTCTCAACCTAAAAAAGGACCTTGCATTTCATGCAGATCTCTAGAAGAGCGTGGTACGTGTGTACACAATAGACAACAAATCTTCAAGAGAAGGTTTGGTCTTTTGTCACCAAGCAGCTTCAGCTTAACCATCAAGCTGATTTAGGAAGAGGAAAGTCTCAGCACATATGAATGTATTTATACATACAAAATTTCTCTGCAATGCAAGAACCTGGTCCTGTACAGCTATATAGAAACCTTAATCTTTTAACAATACAGCATCACACCCAACAAGAAGTAGAGGCCTCCTGTTTTCCTTGCAGAGCTTTCAACAGAAGTAGAAGTTCGAAAGATAGGGAGGAAGTTACAAATCATCTCACTAGAACAGTTTTGTTTTATCTCCCAAATGGTGACAAGTTGGCAACTCAAGAAATTGAAATATCTGTAAGGCACTATGAGAACTTTGCCTAAAGCAGGAATAAGGACCTTCTTCTGGTCCACTGCCTCTGAAAACTTCAGTTTTCAGAATGAGCTAAGGCTATACCTGAAAAAACATCAGTTGAGGAAAATGAACAAATAATGAGGTGACAGCATCTTTAAATATTAGGCATTTGTACATCTACTAAATATGTCATAAGAAGCTTCTGTTTTCCGAGCTACCTTGTAGAGCCCTCCAAAAATCAACTCTCCACAACTCTATACAAGCAGCAGCTCTCAAGATCTTACCTAATTAAAAAAAAAGGAAAAAAAGTTCTACATGAGATAGACTGGAACTTGGCAAGGGATGCAAAGAATAATAAGAAGGGCTTGTATAGGTATGTCAGCCAGAAAAGGAAGGTCAAAGAAAGCGTACCCACCCTTGATGAGCAAGACTGGCAAACTGGTAACAATGGATGAGGATAAGCTCAGGTATTCAACGTCTTCTTTGCCTCAGTCTTCACTGGAAGTGTCTCTTTCCGCACCTCTCGAGGAGATGGCCTGCAAGACAGGGACTGGAGGAGCAAAGTCCCTCCCACTGTAAGAGATCAGGTTTGAGACCACCTGGGGGACCTGAACATACACAGTCAACGGGACCTGACGAGATGCACCCCAGAGTCCTGCGGGAATTGGCTGATGTAGTTGCCAAGCCACTCTCCATGATACTTGAAAAGTCCTGGCAGTCAGGTAAAGTCCCTGGAGTCTGGAAAAAGGGTAACATTGCACACATCTTTAAAAAAAGGTAGCAAGGAGGACCCTGGGAACTACCAACCCATCAGCCTCGCCTCTGTGCCTGGGAAGACCATGGAACAGATCCTCCTAGAAGCTATACTAAGGCACATGGAGGACAGGGAGGTGATTCAAGACAACCAGCATAGCTTTACCAAGGGCAAGTCCTGCCAGACCAACCTAGTGGCCTTCTATGGTGGGGTGACCACATCAGTGGACAAGGGAAGAGCTACCGATGTCGTCTACCCAGACTCCTGTAAGGCATCTGACACGGTCCCTCATAACATCTTTCTCTCTAAATTGGAAGAGATACAGATTTGATGGGTGGACTGTTTGGTGGATGAGGAATTGGTTGTATGGTCACATCCAGAGGGTAGTGGTCAATGGCTCAATGTCCAGATGGAGACTGGTGATGAGCGATGTCCCTCATGGGTCTGTATTGGGACAAGTACTCTTTAATATCTTCATCAATGACAGTGGGATCGAGTGCACCCGCAGCAAGTTTGCAGATGACACCAAGCCGAGTGGTGCGGTTGCCACACTTAAGGGAGGGGATGCCATCCAGAGGGACCTGGACAAGCTTGAGGAACGTCCCAGTATGAACTTCATGAGGGTCAGCAC
>NW_010561171.1:0-4548 GCF_000687285.1 Phaethon lepturus | reverse complement strand
GTGGTGAGACCCCCTCTGCAGTGCTGCGTCCAGCTCTGGAGCCCTCAGGACAGGAGAGACATGGACCTGTTGGAGAGGGTCCAGAGGAGGCCACAACAACGCTCAGAGGGATGGAACAGCTCTGCTGTGAGGACAGGCTGGGGGAGTTGGGGGGGTTCAGCCTGTAGAATAGAAGGTGCTGGGGAGACCTTACTGCAGCTGCCAGTACTTAAAGGGGGGGTCTATAACAAAGGTGGGGACAGACTTTTTAGCAAGGCCTGTAGCGATAAGACAGGGGGTAATCGTTTTAAACTAAAATAGGGCAGATTTCAACTAAATCTAAGGAAGAAATTCTTCACAGTGAAGGTGGTGAAACCCTGGCCCAGGTTGCCCAGGGTGGTGGTAGATGCCCCATCCCTGGAAACATTCCAGGTCAGGCTGGATGGGGCTCTGGGCAAGCTGATTGAGTTGAAGATGTCCCTGTTTATGACAGGGGGTTGGACTAGATGGCCTTTAAAAGTCCCTTCCAACCCAAAGATTCTATGATTCTATGACTTAATGATTATATAAACTCACAATTAGCACATTGTTTAATAGCAATTGCAGGACCAGGGGTATATTTAGCTTCCCCATAAATAAGCAGGAAAGTATTTCCTGCATGTTCTACCAGTGAGGAGCTCTCAAGCAAAACATGACAGAGACTCCCAAACACATTTGCAGGACTCCGCTTCCTGCTCAAACTGTTCTGGGATTAAGGAGGGGAAGTCAAATGGCTTAGGTTTTTATTTGCTTTAAACTTTTCCTTTTTTTTTTTTAAAAAAAAAAAAAAACACAAACCTGTACATTTTAGAACAATATATGCAGCATATCCTCTCTTTCTGGGTCAATCGTTCCCTTCCAACAAAAGCATATTGTCTCCCTGAGGGTAAGGAAGACAAGAGAACTGCGAGAGCAGTCAGGGCAAGACTGCCTGCCCAGCTTCTTCACTTCTCAGGAAAGAGACATAAAAGACAAAGAAAAAACAGCACTTAAAGAAGTTACAGATTTTGTTCTGTAGAACTGTGCATGAAAATAATTTAAAGAGGGCAAATTTCAGTAGATTATTTGCCAATACAGATAATTATAAAATATCTTTTGTAAAGCTACAAAGAGTGTTAGAGCAGTTTTCCACTACTCCCATCATCGTGATGACACAGATTTGATGCTAGTTTGGTGACTGAAATTACCCAACAACTTCCAGTGCCTTAGATAACAAGACTCACAGAGGATTTTGAGGCAGGGATCTTTTACTAGCTCTTCTTTGCTTTAGCTAGAACTTGAACCTAGACTTGACAGTGTGGCTGCTGTGCCCACACTTCGCTATGGAGCAAGCAATAGAGGTGTTCCATGTTTGGTCAGAGGAAGACATCTGCAGCCTAATACCAACAGGAGATTGAGAGAGACAGTTCATTGCTTAGATATAAAAGCAGCAGAAGTAACTTAAAACTGGTATGTCAACAAGGACAGTACTAACAACTGCCTTGAACAACAATGCATGTGCACTAACAGCCCACGCAAAATAACTTACTCCCTTTTAAAATGCTATATTGTCGTTAACAACAGTGAGCAACTTAAATTTTTAATTTAAACCCCAAAAGCAAAGGATACAGCTAATTAAATTCATTCAGATTTCTTTCTGTTCACTGTCTTACAGTTGTCAAGAAAGAAGGCAAAATAAATATGCTTTCATTTTTTTCCACTGAAATGAAGATGCCAGAAGGGAAGGATGGGAAGACCCTACCACTTGACAAGATACTGTCCTGCAAGAATGTGGAATAGATATTGGAAAGTAGGATCAAAGAATCTGGGGTACAAAGAGAAAAGGCAACAGGCTAGATTTTTCAAACCGTCCTAGCAGAGCTCTGACTGCACATCTGAGTAGCCCTTGTGAACTTGGTGGTTTTATTTCACTGCCTTTGCTCATGATGGGACTACTGTGCCCACCTGCTGTAATGAAGATGCATACTTCCAGAGCCCTGTAGTACAGTCCTGCCTTCCACAGTTTTCTGCTAACATGGCACATCAGAAGACAACGCTTCTGCTGTATAGAAGTGAAGACTGCAGTCTTATTTCTCAAAAGTGGCAGCATAACCAAAGGCCAAAACAAAGAACAGAAGTCAGGACAGACAATTATGGGAATTTTACAAGTCATCAAGTGAGCAGAGGGCCGTAAATGTATAATCAACACTTTGCACAAACTACCCTGAAATGAATGCTCATGAGATGCTCTATGGCAATGAGAACAAGATAAAAACCTATAAATAAAAGCCATCCAATTTCAGAGTAATTCAGATCAGCTATTCCCCTGAATCCATAAGAGCCAATTATAACTGTTTATAGGGCATACTTAATGCAAAAAATTCAGTTTGAGGACATCAATTTCACCTTTTCTCCTGTCAGAGAAATTTATCTCTAAAGCAAAAAGACATCAAGCAATTTAAAAGAGAACCCATTTCTGTCCTTAAAATTCTTAGTGACCTGGAAACAGAATTAGACGTAACCATATGCTTGCACATCAACATGCTTCTCCCTTGCCCAGAAGCTGGAACAGCAAAGTTCCAGCAGTTACCAGATAATCTTTGGCTGGAAACAGCAGGGTTTCACACAGCAAGTTGGACCCTTATACTACTCACAGAAATTATTTAGCAAGGTGAGCTTTCTTTTAAAAAGGTAACTTGGAGCTAGAGTTACCAGTCCATATAGAAGGAAGCTATCATCAGTAGTTTACAACAGATTGGTTGAAACAATTTCACTTCGTACTAAAAGAATAAAGTCCCCCAGCTGAAGTCAACAAGGATCTGTAAGAATGGCAAGTGTGGGAAGCTCATGGGCCCAGAGCCTTCCTAAAGAGGTGACTGCCCTTAGTAGCCTAGGAAGCCTTAGTAGCCTAGGAAGGATCATGATCTGAAGTGATAACAAAAGTTCTGATTAAGAAATAATGATTTTGTGACAGAGGAGGAACACACACAAGCTCAAGAAAATTCTGACAGCAGGATGGAGAACCAACCCTAGCTATCTAACAAAAGGCTAAAAGGGCAGTCAAAACCCTCAAGTGTGGTTAGGAAGTTATAATGGGAAGTGCAGAAGTACTCAAACAATAGCAGTTAAGGGCAGAATATGATGAATATCATTTCCACTTTAGACTGCAAGAAAACTCTGAGAAAGTAGAAGTAATTATAAGAACCAAAACCAGGCCAGGAAAACAGTCACACACTTGCATTGGGCACCAAGGATTTACAAAGACCACTGGTATAGAATACACCTCCATACTATGGGATTGAAGAAAGAGAATATAGATAAATAAACAGAAAGCTGCATTCTCTGGATTTATCAGGCTCTGGAGGGAGTTGTTCATGTATTTAAAAGATAATTAGTGCTCAAAAATCAGTACAGTTTCAATTTAATTGCTTGGGAAACAGCCTGGCTGTTCCAGATGGGAAAGCCTTACAGAATACAACTAATTGTTCATATATATCAAATATTTAACGAAGGAAGAAGGAAGATGCCAAGAGAGACATACTTATTCTCACAAGATGTCTTAAATGCAAGAAATATATGGGAGAAGGAATAGTGGAAAGGCTAAAGAAGTCAAAAGGGGAAAGCAACCTCTTAAGTAATGCAGTGCATTAATATTTATAGTAGAGAAATATAAGTGAAATTTATCTGTGTTGCTAAATAAACATACCTTAGGAGAGATATGGGAATGAAAGAGGAGGGGGAAAAAAAAAAAGGAAGTGTTCTGACAGTTAAAATGTCAGGGCAGGCAGGACCTGTCACATAGTTGATCTAGTTTCAGAAGATATTACCTAGCACTACAAGAAATATTTTCAAAGTAGTTGGCTTTTTCATCCCCCCCCCCGACTGAAAAAACTGGGATTTCACCCCACAAACATTTGCGAACCAGACATAACACTAGTGTGATAATACATGAAGGTTTTTTAAGGAAAAACGCCAGCTGAGAACTAAGCATACAGAAAGTTCTTTTTTTCTTTTTTTTCAAACAAGCTCACTATTTTCATTCCCATCCTTAGTGATAATACCAGAAACAAGCCACATAACCTGGTAGGCAGCAATTTAAGGGGTTAACATGCAAGATTTTACAGTACACAAGTACTAGAACAACAACTCGTCCCAAGTTTAAAGAGCATGGAAAGCAAGAAATCTTTGTAGCCGCCTGCCTGGCTTCCTGATTCAGGGCAGCGATGAGAACATCTGCTCATTCTGCACATCTCACCCAGAGATCTGAAATCTGGCCTTTCTGCAGCTGTCTTGGGCTTGACAGCCTCTTGAAGTTTACACAAAACATTGGAAAAAAGGAGGAAAAAAATAAAAAAAAATCTTAGGTCTTTGCAAAAGAAAGGCCACATACTGGAGATACCCAGAGGGTACTGTCAGATTAAATAATCTTGAAACAGCCGTAGCTCGAACAATGTCAGTTTGCTTCCACGCACACTTCCCGCCTCCCTCCCACCACACACAATGAAAACAAAATTAAACCAGGCTGCTTTATTTAGGTAGTTCCGCGCTGCA
>NW_010561170.1:39580-60957 GCF_000687285.1 Phaethon lepturus | reverse complement strand
GGGCGGCGGGTGCAGACCCGTAGGAAATGGAGGTTTCTTAATTTTGCTGCCTATGGGATAACTTGGGTTTAGCGTGGTGTATGACTCGGTGTTTTCTCTCTCTGCGATGAGAGCTCACTCTCTCCCGTGTGTAGGGGTGGGATCCCGCTCTGCTTGGGCAGAATTCAGTAAGAAATACCTTTTTTTTTTTTTTTCCTTCAGCCTGTGACTTGAGCTGTTCAGCTACATCTGCTGTGGCTCTAATGATTGCCACTTTTCCACAGTTCCCAAATTAATGCCGCATCGGAGATTCCTAAGCCAATAGCACAATTAGTTAACAAAACTATGCAAGATCATGAGCAAAATTAAAGACGAGCTGCGACAGCCTTCTATCCCCAGAAGTTTTGTGGGCCTTGTTTAATTACTATCCGCAGGCTGTTAGTGTTGTCTTCTTGTAAATTTTGTGTAAGAGTATTCAGGAATGTTTTGCTTTATTTTTGTCACCAGTCAGCAGAACAATAAGCGCACAAAGAACCTTCGGTTTTCTCTTTTCTGTTGACACATGGAGCCAAGAACTCGGGGATGTGCGTGAGAAATGATCAGTCTTTTACAAAAAAGTGATAGTCAAGCATTTTGACCAGAAGGCGGCAGTCATTAGAAGTAATTTTTTCTTTAAGTCATTTGCTCTAGTTTGTACGTAATGTGTTAGAGCTTAAATATTCTACAAATGCATACTTTTACTTGCTTTAAGTATTCTTAATAAGTTTTAAGAGCTGAAGTACAATTTTTGTCATTAAGTAGGTGTAATTTTACGATTATTTTAGGGTCTCCTTCCAAATGTTCATCTCCCTATCACAATGCACACAACTGAACTCAGACTGAAATATTTTATTGATTGAATTAATCATTTTAGTGCCCCTCCCAGACAATCTATGTCCATGTTCTGCAGTATAATTTCTGTGTTCAAGAGCCATGCAGATCTGCAGAAAGCCATCAAGAACAAAAGAAGCAGAGGTAGTGAGTGCTTTTTCCTTTCCTAAAACAGTTTGTTTATGGTCAGAAAAAGCAAAAAAAGCTTTTGTATCTGCCAAATGTGCACTATTTCTGACCTTTGAAGGTTAAATAAATGAATTGCAGTCTTTCTTGCTGAATTGATGCCAACTAGAACTGTCTGGCAAGTTCAAACTATTTGGGGTTAAATTCAGCTCTATGCAAAACATGCGTTCTTCCACCTACTTTCTAACACGAGGTATTTGAACGGGAGCTGAGATGGGCAGGCCATATTTCGGCCCTTTTTTCAGGAATAGATTCACTCCATTGCACGTTTGTTCTTCAGTTTGTTCTTCAGATGAGACACTTTGAAGTCAATGGGATATTTAAATTGGGAATTTGACTGTCTTCAGGATACTGGTGGCACCTCGTGACTGTTGGGTTGTGGTATATGAAAATACTGGTTCAGGGCTCAGCAGCAGTCAAAAAGGCAAATAAGCTATTGGAGATTACTGGGAAGGGGAGAGGGAAAGAACAGAGCATTTTTTGTCCTCTGTACAACTCATACCTCCTTTTAGACAGGAATAATATAGCATAGTATGTTATACTATAATATAATGCAATATAAATAATACAACACACGCTTCTTTGTTTAGCACTTCTTGAATACAGCCAAACTAGCAAAGGTAAAGAGAAGAGCAGATACTGAAATAATCCCTGCAGAAAGTAAGTTTAAACATATCAATTTTCTTAAGTTTGGGAAAACAGACAAATGGGATCGGAAAGGGTTACGACAGGAGACTATAAAATCCTGAATAGTATGGGGAAGGCAGATAGGGAAAGATTAAATACTCTTTTCTCAAAACACAAGCAGTGGGGGGTGCCTGGTGGGATTATAAACCGAAAAACAAAAGGGAAAAGCTTTTCGCAGTAGTGCGTAATTGGTTTATTGAGCTTATTGCCGCAAGATGTCCCGGAGGCCAAAAGGAGAAATGGTTTCCAAAAGGGTCAAGGACAGAGCCGGTGGTCTGGATGCAAACTGAAACAGGACCATCATGCTTATTCTGAGTTGTATGCTTTCCCTTGAGCATCTGTCTTGGCTGCTGTCAGAGACTGGACATTGGGACGAATTATCTTAGTTCTTGTACAGAATTGCCATTCCTTTCTACGTTTTTATATTCAGAAGCTGCCAGACGGTAGCCTCACCGATGTATGTTTTGCTGCTCACTCTCTTCCAGCTCCATAACCACGAAAGGTGCATTATGTGCCCGTAAGCCACAAATTGGGCACAGGAGGCGATTTCTACTTCCTGAATGGATAACTTTTGTGCTAAACTCTTACCCAAAGCAGCTGAAAATGTGAGCATGCCGTTATATTTTTCAGTAAATGCAGCTCACAGCACAGCTAGTTCATCGCAGCTGATTTCTGAAAGATGTCTGTGGGGTTGGACTGGCACAGCGCTGGAGGAGCACGCTGATAGAGCGCGGCAAAAGAGCTTGTTTCTGGTTTTGCAGAGGATTAAACTGGGAGGCGACTCCGACTGACAAACCGAATTATTCATGGCAGAATGAAAGGCAATGATAATATAGCTTCCCAGAATAACAGACTAATACTGTGGCACTGCAATAAATTTGAGAAAGTGAAAACAAAAGGAGGAATTGACACAGGTCTGCAGTCGTTTCTGAAGGACCAAACCCCCAGCCCACACGTTAGCAGGTGATAGGGTTGCAGTCTGGAAACTCCCTGTGTCTTCCCTTTTATCTAGAGCATTGTGCTTATGAAAACGTACAAGTCTCCTGTGTCTGCCTAAGCTGTCCAGCTGTGTGCCTTAAGAACAGACCTAAGGATTGCTCAACATTTTTATTATTTAAATCTTAAAGATTTCTCTGGCAAATCTTTTCTGGGTTACAAATGCCATTTAGTCAGGGTATGATTTTAAGGGAAAAGCACTGACACTCTAACAATGTCCTACTTCTTCTTACATTGCACATAATTTAAAACCCTACAATATTTAAAAGAGAACTATGACCCGCTTAGTGGATTTCAGTGGCATTTCAGGACATTAGGATCCTGAAAGTCCATCTCAAAACAAAATGGTGTTTTATTTCTGCCTTATAATTCTCCTCCAGATTTTTTGAGACCTAAATGCAAGTATTAAAAAATTGTGTTTGAGCTCAGTGTGTCTCTTACTCAAAATTTCGTTGCTTAATTTAAAATTATTTAGAATAGTAAATACTAATGAACACTTGGTTTAAGGTTCTTGGTGCGTATGGCTTGGATTTGGTGCTTCATCACTTAGCTGCAGACAAGCGTATTTTTAAGAAGCTCTTGTAAGACTTGCAGGAAATAGATATGAGATTTAAATGTCGGGTCTCGAGGGAACTGAGAACTATGTGCAATTGTTTTTAGTTTTTGACTTGTGTGATTCTACTAATGACGTGAATGATGTTTTTTGCCATTTTCTGCTCTTTCCAGGATGCCTTTGCTATGAGATGGTTCGCTGAAATAAGATTCTCCTGTTTGTGTAGTCCATGCATTATTTTAAGAAGAAACCAAATGAACAATTATGGAAATGTGACTCTGTGGTGCTAGTGGCAAGGAAGATAGTGTGCCCCTGTTAAACAGGGGACAGGAATCGGAAAAGTTGACTTCTCTTAGGCCTACCACTACGTACCCTGTACCTGTCTTTTGTCCGGTTACCTGCTTATGAGCACTGGAGCAAAACCAGTAAATGAGCACCAGCAACACCTCTGGATGCTGTTTTGGCTGTAGGGAGAGCAGAGGTTCCCTCTCTGCCCCCAACAATCTCTGCATGGGATTCACTCACAGTTGTTTGTATTTGTTTTTCGTTTTGGGGAGGGAAAAAAGTACTTGCAATACCTGTTCTGGCAAAGTGATTACTCTGTTGAGCGTTCAGCAGTGAGGTATGAATCACAACATGGCACAGGGCTGTTTGCTTTCATAAAATATACATGATGCAAGAGGGGTCACATCAGATATTTGCTTATCTCTCGGCTTGTTTGAAGACCAAACCACAGCCACGTTGGGATAAAACAACTGAGGTTAGATAGCGCTGGTAGCATGCTGTTAACTCCTCTCCCAGCTTACCACGAAAACCTCAGTGCTGATACACTTTTGCAATGTGTACAGACGGGCAGAGTAATTAAAAAGAGTGGCTTACTGTGATGTCGCAGTCGGCTTTCACTGAGCAGTGTAAGGGAACGGCGAGCCTGCGCCGGGAGACAGCGAGAGTGATGAAGCCAGTGCCTTTCCTAGCACGGTCACTCTCCCAGGGGGGCACATCTGCTTGGAAAAGCGCAACAGCTGGGGTTTTCAAAGATGTGCGAGGCATGCCCAAAGAAAATCAACCTGTGTCGAATGCCCGATTGCCTTAGGCACCTTTGAGAGTCCAAAGCAAAGGGGATATCATGGCTTATTCTTCCAACATATGTACGGAGCCAAAGAAATGTCTTAAAGACAAGAATTTTACAGCATTTTCACTGTAATAGTATTTTTTTATTACACTTCTGACCGATTTATAGAGGACTGTATTAAGGAAACGGGACATGGGGTATGTGTTACGACAGCTCCCGCAAGCACACCTGAGCTGGTGCGGTGCTGGCTCCAGCGCTGGCGGCAGCGCAGGGGAGCAGCCTGCAGCACTGCACTGAGACGCCGCTCAGCTTCCAGATGATGAGAGATGATAACGACCTCATGGATTCACAGATATTAGAGCTCCATTCTGCTTAGCCATCCAGTTAATCAGAACCGGATTTAGCCACCTGACAGTTACCTCGGTTATGCCTACCACAAAGCACAGACACAGTTTTTGACTGCGGTGTCAACGTACTTGCCATAAGTTGTGCTGACACAGACTCCTGCGTTTCGGTCAGCACTGCCTCATACTGCCTTGTGCAACCTGCGCAGGGTTAAAGTGTACCAGATGAAGATGGTTGCGTTTCATTCCTGTCTTGCACACACCTAGAGGTCTGCATGAACCACAAAACAACCATCTCAATGTCTCTTGCATTGCCAGGGCGTCTGCACTATATGACACCTTTTAATGTGAAGTCTGCAGGATTTGGGCACTCCCTGGGTTCACCTGGCAGCTGGGTGCTGCGCAGTCCACTGTGCTTGTCCACAGCGCGGTTACGTGTTTCAGTTGCATGCTAACGCAGCGAATTTCTGGATGAAACTTTATATCTCAATGGAACAAATGCCATTTTACTGTGTCCTGACTTTGCACCACTAAATGGTGAGAGACAGAACCCTCTCCAGTAACAGGGAGTATACTGCAGTTTTGTTTGTCTTAGCTCTGCTTAGGTGCAGGATGTTTTGGACCTGTGAGTCTCCCTGCACGATGCAACAGTTGTGGGATAGATACATGCAACGGGCCCCGAGATGTGTATGGTGTGGATCTTGTCCAGGTTTCTTAGCATCTACAAGGGCTCTGTTGCCATGTTCTGCCGAGCCCGTTCTTCTTCCCATGAGCAGAAGATGCTGTGCTTTTCGGGGTGTCACTGAGAGTAGCACTGACCTTGGGATCCTAAAATGTGAAGTTCTTCAGCTTGAGCTAAAAAAGAAATAATCCTAGCTCTTGAAGTAGTAGCAGCCAGTCATGTGGCCCACCCACTGTTCAATGCTGCCACAGCACTACGCTGAACACGTGCGTCTGGATGAGAAAAAGCCACTCTGGCAAGCGCGCCGCTTCCCTCGTTGAGGTTTCCATCTGTTTTCACTTGCTCTGAAGGGATGTGGGCAACATGCCTCTTGAATATTTGAAGATAACTGCACACTTCCGCTCTGAAGGGCAAACAACTCCTTGATGATAAAATCTTTGACGACATATCGTGGTTTTCTGCAGTGAAGGATTGCTTGTGTCCTGTGCTATCAGGCGCTGCACATGGAAGAGCTGCTGCCCTGGCTGAGAACATGCTCACCAGATAGGACATGTCAATAACCTCCTCCTTCCCAATGCAGTGGTGGAGAGCTTTACATCCAAGTACCAAGGAAAATGGCAGCAGGTGGCAGGGAAGACAGTCAGGACCAAGGGTGAGTTCATATGCTGAGATATTAGCCGTATTTTGGCAACAGTGCTATTCACTTAAAAGGGCAGTGCACTTTTTTTTTTTTTTTTGTGTTGTAATGTTAAATGTGGAATTTACCACAGCACTTTCCAAAACAAACACACCCTCCCTTTTGCGTCATATGAATTGTCTGTACCTGCTGCAGTATAAAACATGATAAAGAGTTAGCTCAAACAGATCATGGGGCAAATAAATGGCAGGGTTAAGAAATATAGCTGCTACTGTTCTCGAAGTTTTCTTTGAGCTGGATGTACCTCTATAAGCCAAATCTTTATAATTTTACTCACTTTGAACATTAGACTCTTACCACAAACAAGGGTTGTGATACGCGCCAACCTTTGAATCTTATATGGTTTAGAGTAAATTGGGCTTGGATATTGACTGGTCAATGTGTGCCCTTGCTCTGGGACGTCACTGAGCTCCTTTACATGTCTGGTACCTCTCCTGGGCAGTGTGACTCTGTTCTCTAGCTACTGAGCTCATGCAGCACGTAGTTTAGGCTTTCCAAATCTTTTATTAAGATGTTTTCTGCTTCTGAGGCAGGTCAGATATTCCATTTGTATCCTCCTGGGTTCAAGTGACAATAAACTAAGGAATAACTAGCCTTACTAAAAAATTTCTTGATGCATTCACTGTTAAAAAGCAGAAGAGACCGAGACCCAAGGAAAATAATGAGCCCCTGAATGCAGTTCTGCAGATTCTTTTACTTCCATGATGGTTTAATCTAGGTCTCCGCACAGCTGCCTTGCTCTCTCCCTTATCCTCTCTTAGCAGGGAACAGTCCTGTTTCCTATCAGCCGTGGCTGCTGTCTCCATCCACGTGCTTTGCACAATTCCCAGGCTGCTTTTCTCCTTCGCTCTTACTCTTGTATTAAAAGTTGTTTCAAGTCACTGTGGGTTGAAAACTTGGCTCCTCTGCTGGACTGAAGCCTCCAGCATTGCTGACCCTTGACTACTCTGCCACCCTTTCCCAGACTTAGGTTAGGTATTACCTCCCTGTTATGAAATGTATGCTGTAAGGTCACGCTGAAGGTGACTTTTAAAAGGCGGGTTTCATGGCTTTCTGTAATGAGTGGCACCCATAATCTGTCGCAATCATTTCCTTCATTCTTCACGTGTGGGAATAACATAACCACGTTGGCTTATCAGAGAGCGGGCCTCAAAGCCACAGGAGGATGTGGTCAGAGAAAACTTACTGCAGGTTTGATGTTGCTGTTTGGACCATTTCTCATGTTCGTTCAATGTTTAGGAAAACATCCCCTAGACCACCGTCCGCTGCTGTGGATTTCAAAAGGCAGCTTCTGCGTGGCACATAAAAGAGTTCAAAGGAAGGGAGTCCCTTCGTGTGGTTTGGGTACACGGTCTCCTTCTGGAAGCCCTGAGGTTCAGGCAGAGAAAGAAACCTGCCAGGTTTATTTTCACTGTGGGGAATGAGTTGTGGTAGCTCAGCAACAAAAGCTGGAAACACAAAAGATAGGACGGCCGCCCACCCGCTTTGTAAACTCAGTGCAGGTGGCTGAAAATAATACCTGAGCAAATACCACCAGTCACTTCTGAAACTTGCATTGTATGAACATTTGCTGTAGGTGGTTCACACATCTCTCAGCTTTTGCTTGGCAAACAACCTGCTTTGGAACAAAAGAAAAAGGCTACCTAGGAATAATTATGCATTAATTAACCTTACAAATAATGTTATCGGTATTATTTTTCCTGCCATTATGAACTGTAACACTATTCTCCATTTTAATCTTAACATTGACACTGCTGCGGTAACTTCAGTGTTTAAAGGTGGTGAATTTTTTGACCTGCATGTTTTGGAAACCCCTTAGTAGCTTCCCCTTGTCTTGTGTTTTCAGCAGACTGCAAGATTACATTTTGCAAGGAAGCGTCCAGTTGATCAGGTAGGAAACTGTGCAGAGTCTGTTCAGCTCCCCGATTCTCCTCCATGTATGTGGGCAAACTTCTAATAATTGTGTGTCTCAGTTTTCCTCTGTAAAATTGGAAAACTCCATCGTCCTCTCCTCTGAGGACTGTAGAATTACCCCTAGAAAGATATATATGTATTGTGGATGCATATTTCCTCCTGTAGGTAGGTTTTATTCAAATAGGGAATTCACATTTTTGCAAGCTCTGTTTTAAATAAAAATTGATTAGTATTAAGTGAAGTGGTCTACAGAGTGGCGTGGGGAAAGCTTTCTGTTACTGAAAAATCTGGCCTTCAGCCTCACCATTGATAAGGTGGGTGTTTGGAGAAGGAATTATCAATTGCTTTTTTTTTTTTTCTCCTAAAGAGAAGGGCCACAGTCTATTTTTTAGATCGTTGCATCTTTCTCTGTTCAAGTTCAACCTTGAGTAACCAGGTTTGGAATTTTGGTGTGGGCCTGTCTAACGTATTAATCAGCTCAGAATATTTAATTAAGACCTTCAGGAAGAAAATTCTTTGCAGCTTGATTTTGAGAAGCCCACCAGCAATTTCTTTTAAACCCGTAGTTCAGCACAAAAGAGTCTCAGCCCCTGAATAAGGCTGTGGCTACTTTAGGACGAATAAAGAATAGGAAGATAATTCAGAATACGCCATTTAATTATTTTTGGTAAAGTTATGGCAGATGCTTCAGAACATTTTAAAATGATAGATGTTTCCTTGTACCACCCTTCAAGGTATTGCATTTTTGGGCCTGCCTGAAGTGATGAAGATCCCTGTAGGATCAAACCTCCAAGTCCTCCTCACTTGTCTTCTACACCAGAGGGGAGGAGCGGTCCGTGGTTTGGGCGCCCGCAGCTGTACCCAGGGTCTGAAGAGGCAGGTGCCTTCATCCTCCGCTGCCCGCAGCTGCAGCCCTCCAGCCCCCCAACACACCAGGGTTCTCTCTGCCCCTCGCTCGACTGCTGCGGCCGGCAAGTTGAGGAGAGGGCAGGGCCAAGGCCTCTTGGTGCCCAGGTCGTAAGTAATGAAAAGGCAAACCTTTCCCTCCTGCTCCGACAAGCGCCGGCACAGCGATATTCCCACAAGATGATGTTCTGCCTTTAAAATAACTTGGTTACGCGTCTGCCAAATAGGCAGCGCTTCATGCTCACGGATGTGAAAAGCAAGGTTTTTTTCACAGGAGAAATACAGCTCCTCTGGGGATAATTCCATCTCCGTCGGCTGAAGCATTGCCTGCGCCAGTGTTTAGAGATGCTCTCGCTCCCTTTTTTAGCTGAAGGAAAACTGGCTCCTCAGGCCCCTTCCCCTAAGGCTGAAAGCACTTGGGATTGCAGGGCTCTTCTCCTGTAACTGATAAATATTTTAAGGTTTGAACTTCCTTTCGAAAACACATTTGCAGAAGCAAAGGTTGAGCTCCAAACACAGCAGACCTCATTTATGAGGCGAGCTTCCCGCTTTGCTCTGACGCTTGGTCCTCCGGGATGAGTGTGAGCCCAAAATGGTGACCATGGCCCGTGATGCTGGCTGGGGCCTCCAGCCTGCGGAGCGTCCCATATCCTCGGCGTGGGGCACATCAGCACGGCGGGGAATGCAGGTGCTCCGATGCCTTGGGTCTGTACTTGCACAGCTCCGAAGCTGGCAGCAATGACATCCCCAAGAACTGCAGTAGCTCCATGGGGTTCTAGGAAGGTTTTGATCACCATTATATTCGTTAGTAAAAAAACCCCACCCCAAAATATAGCAAGAAACAGTTCTAGCTCCACGGAGTTGTGATTTTTTAAAAATTGCATAGTTAGAAATACACTGTGTAGCTTTCATTTATAAGTTAATTAGAACTCCAATGTTTGTACTTGGCATTTATATTTGTCTTGGTTGGCAAAGCCCTAGAACATGATAGTTTATCTTTCTCTTTTAGCATATGTCTCTGTGACTACTGGAAATGCTCACCCTGGTAAGCCTCCTCTGTAAAAAAAGCCTTCTAGGAGTCCTCAGGAGGGGGACAGTGTGATTTTTGAGCCAGTTACTATTGGATGGTCCCTTTTCTTTGAAGGCCAAGTGTGTATGGACTTCCCTGCTTCACCAGCTTACCTAGATAGAAAATCACATGCTAATAGTTGTGATGAAGTAAATCTTCCGGTGGAAAACATTACCTGATCTCACTGTTATGTTTTTCTGATGCTTTTGCCCTTGTTGGCGGAACCGCAGAAGCTACCTGTGCCAAGAGAGCTGTGTTCGCCACGGCCATCCTGAAGGTACCGTGGCAAATCTGGCCTCAGGGCCGTGCGTTGCCTCAGCAGTGGAAACTGGAGCTCAGCTCTGCCGAACTGGCGTGTCCTTCCTTCCTGAGCCCCCCCCCCAAAGCTGGCTTCCTTCGGCTGTAGGTGAGGTTTGGGCTGCTGCATTGTTCCCCAAGTCCCAAGCCCTATTTACCCAGCTGGTGGCCGTTCAGAGCGCTGTTTGGATTGCTCTGTAGAAAGATTTGCCTGAAACGTTTGCATGTTCCAAGAAACCACAATGATTAAGTACACATGGAAGAAAGCATTATGATGAATAATCAGGACATAATCAATGATAGCCTTTTTGCATTATAAATGATGATGCTTATATTCAACAGCTTTTAGGCAGAGCGTGGGTGTGACAGTTTGAAAAACAGCGTACAGCATGACATGAGACCTGTCAACTCGTAAATGAAGTAATTAATGACCTGCTAAGCATGCAGATTTTAAATGTCAGTTATTTTTTTGAAATATCTCAAGAGTAAAAAATTATTTGCAATTTATCATTCTTATTAGTAAAAACTCACAATAAGAATACGCAAGTGCAATAACAGTAACTGTTATGACAAAAATACTTCATGCTTTTACCACTAAAAAAATAAAACCAAACCTTCCTTCGAGATTCTTCTCACTCAACATCCTCTTCAGTGTACCACTTTAGAGGTGGACAGCTTTATTTTTATATACATGGACTGACTATATTTTAGGACATTTTCCTCAAGGCCAGAACCAGCTGCTTAAAACTGAGGCTCAAAAGAAAGCCATGGATTAATTTATTCTGCCAAATGTCTGTTCTTAATCCTGCAATATCTGAATTTGTGTAACCTTCTTCCAGGACTGACTGGTATCAAAAAAAAGACAAGTTTCAATTTTATAGGAAGTTTATAAGGCATCAGCTTTCAGGTGTTTGTCTTGTAAGGAACCAAGGCACAGGTCTACCAATGTCTGCTTTGCTCCTGGCTGCACCTTGTTCTGCTAGCTGTGGCTCACTAACCATTGCTGCTCTGTAATTTTTATGATAATTTTATTTTTGGTCAATAATTCATGCAAAATGGACAATTTTCTTCTGCACAGAAGACCTTTAAATATCTTCTGCTACTTCATGGAATAAACAGGGTTTTTAGCAGAACTCCACGTAATGGGCTATGGTGACTGTACCCAGTGCTGGAAGCTGATGGTGTGGGAACTACTCACCCCAGACACGTTCAGGGGCAAGTTATTCAACTCAAACCTTCATCTGTTGATACAATCCACATTCTGGTGTGTGTCCCCTTTTAACAGAAATCCCTCTGAGCATAAATCACATGTCTGTAAAGCTTGTCTCTTGGTCCCCTCTCTCCACCAGGCATTAACAGTGTCTTCCTCATTTTCAGACATTGTTCCCTTCTGTCATGCTTTGGAGATTGCTATAGGGGATGTTGGGTAGATGCTGGGGGGTTGTGGGTGTCACCTCAGCCTCTATACTTACACTTGGCCTAAAATGACCATGTAAACCATTTTCCAGAATTTATTAGCATTAGCTGTCTCAAGTCTGGCTGTTTACAACATGCTCTATTCTTAAGAGACAGTTTTCTGCAAACCTGATCGCCCATTTTGTTTGAGTCCTTGTTCAGGTGGCTGTTCTGGCTGTATCACTTGATAATAATAGATGCTGCATCTGGTGTATGGATGTCCTTTCCCTCGGAACCCTGTACAATAAGGAGGTCTCAGAGCCTCATCATTGCATAAGCAGTGTGTGGCTTTGCCTGGGTAGATGTAATATCGAGTCCTCATCCAGTGCTGATTTACTCTGTCTGGGGGTGTGACTATTGACCTTGAATGAATTCTTCTATTCCCTAAAATAGCCACTCCTTAGACCTTGTTTCACTGAACATTACTGTCCTTTCTGTCTCTGATTTTTTTATTCGTATGCTCTCTTTCACCTCTTTCAGCGTTATTTGATTAATTTTTTCTTGCCTTTCTCTGAACTTCTGTAAGATTTGGGTCCTCGTTATTCAACCTATCCTTATCCATGGATTCTCAATGCTTTCTTTGCTCTTTTTTTCGTTTCCTTCTGCTAGTTTTTCCTCCTTCATTCTTTAAGATCCTTCACAGCTTTCCCTCACATCCCCATAGTCACGTGGTCTTCAGCATCTTCAAGGTCCTCACGCTTTGGTAGCCGGACCCCTTGCTGTTGCATGTTCCCCTGCGGAGGGTACCCAGACTGCATGTCTCTGCTGGCTTGTGGACATGTGTGGTGCCTGCCTTGCCAACACCATTAGAAAGGGAGCAGTGGGGACCTGCAAGTTTGCAGGGCCCATGAGGGCAGGGAGGATGCGGGGGCACCCAGGGACTCTGGAATGACCCATGGGAGCCCGCCAGGGGAGCCAAGCGCAGCTCCCAAGTGGGAGGGCAGCTCTGATGAGTTGGGGGAATTGAACACCATGCTGATAATAGCAAGTGCACCGGGGAAGCCGGGTAATTTCCTTGAAAAAGGGAACACTCATAAACCTCGGTTTTTGCACACATGTTTTGCCTTAGTGTTAGCCTAGAAAAACACCGTATCCTCCTACTGAACGATGTGCGTGCCCCATGCTCGGAGGCCAGTGGCGTCCCAGCGTGTCTGCAGGGCACTGTCTCCTCCTGGATGGTTTGAAGGGAGGCTGTGGTGCTGAGGTGCCCAAGAGCAGGCACAGGGATATCTGTTCTCCCCGCAAACTCATCGAGCCACCTTTGCGGGGTGGCACGGGCTGCCCGCAGGCAGGGCTGGGGCTCTGAAGAGGGTCCCCATGGTCTGGGCTGATGTCTGAGCAGATGGCGTGGGTGGTCCCCAAGAAGAGGAGATACAGGTGGAGTCCTGAAGTATGAGGACCAGGCTGGGATCAGATCATCTCTCCACCATGATGTCAAAGCACTGCTCTTGCTTGCTGTGCTGCTCACATCGGTGACTATATCCAGCAGCTTGTGTGTCTGAATGTATGGCTCAAGTCTGATCTTGCACCCTCCCAAAAAAGAAAGAAAAAACCTAGATACTAAGTGAACTGTAACTGTTCTTGTAAATTAAGAAGGCTTAATGGCTAAAACAGACATGTGGGATACTTCCAAATTAGTGTTAATGTATCAGTGGCAGCATATACAGAGACTTTCATTGTCTCCCTCAAACAACACTATGCATTTGTGTTTTGGAACAGTAAATCTTACCTTTTATATAGTTTTGAATCCCAAATATTTAAAATAAACAAAGCACAGAAAAGGTATACTTTAAGCTCTCTAATGACAGCTGGAATATAGAATGAATTTTAAGAGATTATAATTTACCAAAGACCATTTTCTAAGTGCTGTCTTAAGATTGTGTTTATTCTGTGCATGCATGATGAAATCTTGTTTAGATGCTTTAATAAGTGAAAGGAAAGAAAAAAACCATGCTGATGTCGTGTTTGGAGTACTTTGTGCCAGGAATCAAAATCACTGAAAACTAATTTTATTCCCTATTTTAAAATCAAAATGTATAATTTTGTTTAGATGTCTGTCTGCTAATGTCTTTTAATGTTGATGCAACCAAACCCAGCAGCTTTGCCATCTTGTTGTAATAAGATTTCCATAAAGATTAACACCCACATCTTGCAAGGCTAGATGGATATTTTCTTCTCAGGGAAGAAGAAAGGATGCGGGTGTGCTTCTTAAGTCTTCTTCCATAACACTGTCTGAGGGGCAGAGCTACCCTGGTCTGTCAGGACAGCGTGCTATGAAGGGTCCCTCCAACTCCGAGTTTTTGTTATTGGCATGGCAGTTAGTTTATTAGTTTGAGTCATACAGAAGAAAAAGGCATCAGCAATAAAATAAAACACAAAAAATATGAAAGCAGTGGTGTCATAGGAAAGAGATGATTTGATAAATGTATTTCAGGGGGTTGATGTTGGCTGCTCGTTGTGGAAACATATGAATCTTCAACTATGCCAATGAATAATATTAATGCATATAAATTCCTGTCAGCTACAGACTGATCCAAAGCTCCACTGAGATGAATAAGAGCCTTCCTACAAATTTCAGCAGGCCTCGTACCAGAATCCATATATCTGCACACAAATGGGCAGGTGTGCACCTTACACAGCAGAGAGCAAAACTGATTTCTTCCAGTGTTGGAAGACAGGTTATATCATATAGTGTGTGAGCCAGAAGGCTGTCAGCTCCAGCTAGTGCATGACCAGCTCCTCAAGTTCATAATTCTATACGTTAGTAAATGTTGTCTTTTATCTAGTTACTATGTGCGCTGGAGATCCTTATCAGGCTAATGAAATAACTTTTTTTTTAAAAGGTATAATAATTTTCATTGTTAACCCCCAGCAATCTCCATTCCTGTGTCAATATATGTGGTAAACTGGTGGATACATCTAACCTACCTTTTTCTTTTTTTATTCCTTTTTTTTTACTTCACTTGACACTTTTACTTCAGTTTATATATCTTCTTGCAATTGCAGTTTGGAAAATAATCCTCCAAAGGAGCATACCATATAGTTTAAAATAAAAACAATTTTCTCCTATAATGCCAGTTACTTCAAAATAGTCTACAAATGCTTTTCATTGCACTGCGTTCAGATAAACTCACTCTCTGCAGCATAACCTGCACCTCTTAAGTTAGATCCAAGCTTCCCACTGATTTCAGCCACGTACAGTCATGAAAGACCAAATAGATTGCTTTGAGTGGTCTTTGACTGAAGCTCAGAGTCACTCTCATGTCCCCCTTTTCAGATATATGATCTGTTTTTCAGTGTCCTGTAAATAATACAGTTTATCTACTATGATGCAAGATAAAATGGACATCTGGGAAAGTCAGGGTACATGTTTCCAAAGCTTCTGAGTTTCTGGCATCGTTGTGTGCAGGTATTGGCATGAGTGTCTGCATTGATGTTAATATGACATTGCCCTCATCGAGAGGCGGTGTTTGAGACTTCATTTTATTTAGTACTTTCCAAAATCACACGCTTGAGCTTTCGGTTGAACACAGTTGTGCCGTGTTTCTTTGCCCTCTATTCAGCATAAATATTTATGGCTTTTCTCAACCGTCTAGGCTGATGTCTGTTTTCTCATGTTAAACCGTGGACAAGTCAACAGTAAAGTCATCTTCGTGATCCTGGTTCTCTCTGAAGATGACAGGGGCATGCTCAAAGGGATATATACTTCGTATACCCTCCACGTCCTTAGAATGTGTAGGGGCCAAGCATTGAGATCGGAATGAAAATCCCAGGTAATTTGTTGAAAGATTACTTCAAATTCAATGGATCTTTATTTTTTTCTTGCTCAATGTTTGCAAATTGAAAAACAACAGCAAACACCTCTGGGAATGTGCCTTAGCAACTGGAGAGTTCAGTCAGGATTTGGTACTGTGCTATGCTGTGCCAGCCTCGCCTAGCTTGATACTTCTCCACATATTTTTCCATGTACTTAACTGCAGAGCTCTGCCATTTTAACTCATTCTGGCCTCTTTTGCGGAGTGCTGCTCTGTGGCAATGATTAAGCTCTGTACTGGCCAAAGAATCCCTTACTGGTTTCTGTGTCCAGCCTGATCTCTAAGCAACAGGTTGGACTGGGAGCTCCAAGGGTCCTTCCAACCAGAGTTATTTGAGGAGGTTCTCTTTTCCCCCAGCGGTATTGAAGAAGAACATACTTAATAGCATAATTAGCTGTAAAATGTGGCAACATTAACAAGCAAATCTTTATCCTGTTGTAGGCTAAAAGGATTTAGCAGCAGCCTAGGCTGTCTGATCAATTGTTCCAAAAATGGCTGAACCTTGAAGAACAGCCAGTGATTTTTGCACAATGGATTCCCCTTGCTCTTTGGTGAGGAAAGAATGAAATGAAGCATATCTTTCATTGCAAACCTTGTCAATGACATGTCAAACTGTAACCACAGTGGTATAATAACTGGAACATCATGGGCTGAATCTCTGCTGAGCTCACTTAGGGCCTATTTAGAGCTTGTCAGTCCCCAATGACAGTACCAAGAAGATCCAAAGGAGACTAGCTTTCTCACTTTGTCACCTAGCTGAGGTCTAAGTCTTTGCTACAATGACCAGAACAATGTTTTCTGAAAAATAATGCTCTGGAGCAGATCCCAAATGGTGGTGAGAATGTCCTGTTATCCCCTTTTTGGACTCAAGCATTTGGGAAGTAGTTTGGGCCCCACCAGGTGTTTTCCATTAGAAACTGAGGCTTGAATCAATGTCTTATGTCTTTGGATCAAGCAAGAGTAGCATCTTTGCAACAGATTCATGACTTTTCTTACAATGCTTGCCTTAAAAACTCACTCTCAACTTTTTCTCTGCACCATGCTGCCACTGCTCCCATGTTTGGTGCTTCCTTGCTGCCTTCTTTGTTAGAGTTCCTGTTTTTTTTCTGCTATTGTTTCCTTGAAATTCCTAGCAAAAAAGCAAAAGAAAAGCCAGCTCCATTGATCAGTAGCCTAACCTCTCCTTTTTCTGTATTGAAACCAAATGCCTTCAAGCCAGATGGTTTCTACTGAGGACTAGCTCTATGCCAATGCTTTGATCAAGGGTGGGTGCTCTCACTCATTTAGTCTCCTGGTTCCATGAAAGAGCTTAATAGCTTTTTTATATACCTCTGCATCAAACCTGGGCATTAATTATACTTATCATTGATTTAATCTATAACACCATTTTTTGGCATGTCATGGATTTAAGAGAGTACATTTTCTCTTGCACTGATTGCTGTTTCTGACGTACGCATTGTTGCTGAGCCATTTCGCATCAATATTTCATACGCACCAAACCCTGAGCCTATTTTTGCAGACATACCAGGGCTGTGGTTGTAAGCGCTGCCGTCAGTGTAAAAGTTGTTGTGTACGAGCGCACCTCTTACACCATCAGCACTGTCTGGAGAAGGCTGTGCAATACAGCTCTGCCGCACAAAGGCAAATATAGTCACCTGAGGGGCTTTGGCAGGAAGTTGGTACTCCAGAAAAAAGCATACTGCTATGGTCTTGCCCTCTAACTTGCACAGTTTTCCTGTCCTAGAAGGGAGAAAATATTCACCAGAGGGCTGCTGAGATGGAGCGATCGCGCGCTGGCCGGCGTGGTGGTGGGGCGGGAGCTCCATTCCGAGCAATGGGAATGACTGTTCGTGCAAATTGGTTTTGATTTCCAGACTGGTGATGCCATGGGCTCCATTTTGGTGTTTCACTTCCAAGTGTGTCTGTTGAGATGTTTTTTTTTCTGTTGTTCAGGTAAACTACAAATTAGATGCGTTGGTTAAAAAAGAGACAATCGCAATGACATTACAGCAGTGGATTTTCTAGAACAATTCAGTTTGCCAGTTTGATTCTGTTTTGTATCTGCTGTAAGCAACAGTAACCCTAGTGTGGAAAACAATGCAACACCTTTGAAAACCAAATGAGGCCTCTTTCTTCTGAAGATGACAGTTGAGTCCATTTTTTTATGATGTCTTTTAAGGCTGCTAAATTGTTGTCTAATCCTTACCTCAGGGCTAAAAGCCTTTCAAGAGAACAAACACATGTAGTATCAAAAAGGAAAGGTCTGTGCTGCACACTCTCCGAAGCAGCTTGTGTGCAGATAACTCCTCAGAGGTTGCATTCAGATGAGCAAGTGTGACAGAAGTGCATTCAGTAATAACAATATCCTCAATCAAAGGCATCAGCTGCACTCATATGCACTAAGCCTGACTTCTGAAGTCTTTGAAAGAACGAAAATTGGCACATGTGGATACGGCACGGCATTTGCAAGGAGGTTTATGAATATCCTCATGTTGTCAGAAAAGCATCTGTCTGGGAGAATTTGAGATGTTTCACCTTCCTGTCCCCCTCCCCCCACCAAATTAAAATAATTAACTCATTTTTTTTCCTCTTCTATGTGGTTGGATTATATCATTTAGTGGCAGATATATTATTTAATAGGTAGATTAACAGAGAGACTTCATCTCATATACATGGTAATAGTTAGATTTCATAGATCCTAGATATTTCTTTTACCTGAATTTTTCATTTTATTATATTTTTTTGAGCCTGCTTTTTATAGTGCACTACCCAGGGGAATGTTTCCACTCTCCAAAACTGGAGTTTTATCTGTTCTGGCAGACTAGCCAGCCTTTGGTTTTGAGTAATTGCTGGGCAAAATCATAACAGAAACATGTCAGAATAACTTCCTTTGCATATTTAGAAATTTCTGGAGGCTGGGGGGATTGAAGCCCTCATCAGATGTGAGAAGATGTGCAGAAGGAACCCCTAGGGCTCTCTTTCAAGGCTGAACATGGAGGCTGTAGTACCAACTAGGATATCCAAGCAGAGAGCGTACGTGAGAGGACTTGTACAGCTGTGAAAAGGCACGTGGAAATTATGGGGAGAGCCTCTGGTGCAGATCAGTGCGCTGTCAAAACCCCGTGGTCCCAGAGCAACCGCTCCTCCAGATCTCCACTGAGGGCCCTCCACCCACCACTCTGGAGGATGGCCCCGTGTACGTTCGGTGGCCACTTCCATAAGTGTTTTTTGTGGATCAGCGGCTTGGCCGCTGTTAAGAGGGCAGCAGTCCTGCGCCGCCCCGTCACAGGCTGCTCCTCGTGAAGCAGGCGGAGGTCCATGATGATCCGTGAGGTGGGACTCCTGCTGTGGCACGAGGGGTGAGTGTGCAAACGGTGACCTGGTCCCTCGGTCAGGGATTGCAGGCAGAAATGCAAGTTGTCCCTCCAGGATCAGGCGAGCAGACTCCAAACCTGAAGGTGTACCTGATTTGAACAAGTCTGGTGTGTAGCTGGACTCCTGCGTCCCCTGACTGCCTCTTAGTGATGGGGCCCTTGTGCAGACACTCTTGACTTGTGGATGCCAGTTTGCTTTCTGATACATCCTGCAGTGTTTGCTGGAGAGTTGCTGTCTTGGTGAGCATTTTTGCCAGTAAAATTATTTATGAGAACATGTGTTCAAAAGGTCATCGGAAATTAATTTAAATGGCCGAATGAATTTTCATGGGAACTTTCTATTTCATTCTCTCAGAATTAAAAAGATCAATAATTATTTAATGAGTTGTCCCATGTGGCTGGGAAGGAAAAGCTACCCATGAAATAGGTGATAATCAGGCTATGCATTCACTTTTCGAAATGTATATAGCACACATCATTTGGGAAAATCAGCACTTCACCTACAGCGGATGGTGGGTAACACCGGTCTTTGGAACAGACACTAAGTACTTTTTCTGTCTTGCCACGACAACGCCTGAGTTTAAGTATACCCAGTGCTCTGGCACAAGAAGCCTTTGACCTCAACTCAACGGACCTCAGGCTGCTGTCATTTTTTACACCTAGATAAAGAAAGAGAAGACACAAATGAAGAAGATGATAGATACAAATATAACAACAAAGCTGTGGAGAAGCTCAGGGAGCAGAAGTTATTTTGGGTAACAATATAAGGGTTGCTTAGTTCTTGAGGGGGATCTTCCCTGTGGCTGAGCAGGTTGTTTTGGATGGTTTTGGAAGCTCAGGGCTGGACTGCGGCTGGCCCATGGAGGGGAGGAAAAAAAGACAGAAAACTGTCTCCTGTACCCTGCTGGGGTAATAATTTTGTGACGTCAGGCATGTTACTATCGAGTGTTTTTGTTTTCCTTTCTGCAGAGCAATAAAAAATACCATGGTTGAAACATTTTGGAGTCCTTTTGCAGGCTTTCTGCAGTTACACTATTTGGGGGTCCTATTTTCAAGATTTTTCTGAAGGAGGCCCAGAAATTTTCTTTTAAAAAAGCCCTTTCCTTTCTCTCCTTTGCCTTGACTTGTCTGTCAGGTAAGAGTGTGAAAGGGCTTGTGTCACTACCCTGTCCTCTGCCACCATGTCTGCTTCCCCTGCCACTGGTGGGGTGCCAGGTTTGGGTGGGTTCAGACCTGTATGGTTTGGGTCATGAGATGTTCATCCTTGGTTGATGATACTGGAGCCACCTGAGCTTTTAGTGCTGTTAGTGCTACCCCATCGCAACTCCTGTCTGTATTTGCCACACAGACAGGTAGGTCCTATATGAGTGAGGGACACAAAGGTGGCTCTGCTCCTTCTGGCTGATGATGTGAGAGTCATTCACATCATTCCTCTCCTAAATAAATATAAAACTCTTCCAAAGTAGGCTCCTACCTACTGTGGAGAAATCAGCTTGTGTTTTAGTGTCTTTGCACAGAAACATGACTGAGAAATGAATTACCATGCATGGAAGAAGCAGAAACTCACCCAAGACCAGTGACAGAAAGCACTATGAGTGGAGCATTAACCATGCTAGGAAACCGCTTTGCACAGCACAATTGAATTGAGTGCACAGTTCTAACTTTTTTCATACAAAAAAGCCCCCCAAACCCCCAAGATCCTCATTGTGTGCCTGTGCCTGTTCATCCTTTTGAGTCACTCAACTCAACATTCTTCCTGCCCCGCATTTTGGGATTGATTTGGCAGAAAAAAAAGGCAGTGGGAAAGCCATCTGACGAGCCTTGCTCATTTAGTTGCAGTTTCTAAGCACCGGTAAGAAGCAGTTGTCCCTGGGGGAATTTGCACCTGACATGGAGGCTTGGGAAGAGGCTTAGAAATTTGTATCACCCAGAGCAAGCTTTGGCTTCGTGGGGCGAAGAAGTGTCGGGGGCCTTTTGTGTATCTCAGGAGCTGAACCGTGTTTGTGGCCAGACCTCCAACATCCAGGAGTGCAAAGGGGCAACCAAGCCGTGGGGGAAGAATTTGGCACACGCTGGGGGGGAGATATTCCCGGTCTGGCACCCTGTGTCTTCGTCCTGAGATTTTTAGTGTCCAGTCTGCCCCAGAGGACTTGCTGCTTGTGTTCGTGTTCCTTCTGGGAGAGCCATCCTCGAAAGGTTATTGTCATCCGAACCTCCCTAATTCATCCCAAATAAGACGTTGCTATTCTGAGCTCAGAGTTATATACATGGGGTGCTATCCAAGAAGGGCTATTTTGCTTTAAATTTGCATCCTAACTTAGTTGGGATGAATTTTTGAAAGTCAACAAGGTCTTAGGTTTGTGGGTGTGTAACGAATTCAGAACTACACCCCAGAGGTTTATATCTGAAATTGCTGACGTACACAGTCACAAATTTGCCACTTTTGTCTTTTTGCTGGTAATTTGTTTACCCAAGGAATTG
>NW_010561170.1:31188-39549 GCF_000687285.1 Phaethon lepturus | reverse complement strand
AATTTGGTTACCCAAGGAATGGCACAGGGGTCCCTACAGGTCTTTGATAAAGTTAATATGGGAAACAGCTGGTCAGTGGAACTGGTTAAAAAAAGCAGAAGAAAGTTTTCTGCCTCCATTTACATTTTCCATCAAATACAAGCAATATTTAAAGAGCAAAAAAAAAAGTTCTGCTGCTTACATATAACTCCAGCACCCATGCACAGAGTCAGAGTAGCCACCATCTGTTAAACATATTGCTTAAAACATCTTATTGCCTATGTTTTAATAGGTTATATATTAAATTGTGACCTCCTAAATAAAGATACAGCCTAGTTCTCAGCCCATATCATGGAGATCTCAGTGGTTTTACACCAGCACTGCTGCTTAAAGTCTGGGTTTGATATGCAGATTTTTTTATTGGTGAAGCAACAACTTCCAATAATTTCACATTCCTTTTTTCACCCGTTTGGTTGTGTGGGATTTGGGAAGCTTTTTTTTTTATGGAGAGAGCTTTCTCTCAAAATCTCAATGTTGCTTAAAGAAAATGGCTGCCTTAAACCTTGTGCATTTCATGCCGGATGGAATGATTTTTCAGCTACAACAAAACCTTGATGAAGCGAGAGCATAAAACCAGTGTTTTAGCTTATCCTCAGACTTAACATATGTTTGCGCAGGGGCTCGTTCCTAATATTTTTCCTGCATTAGCCTGATCTGGACACTAGATGTTGCTAGGTATCTATGCTAGTAGTCGTTTTGGCTGATTTAACTACAGGGCTTTACAGGTATAAGAAGAGAACATTACTATCTGTAGCAACTCCAAGAGTTATTTCACTCAGTCTATAAATGTTATCAATAAAAAAGACCCCACTTTCCTCATTTCATGATAAAGCTGTGTCCTCCCATATTAATGGACTCTACTGAGCAAAACAGATTGCCCCACGGTCCAAGACTTGGATTTCATTTTTAACGCTTTAGGTGTTTTAAGAAATGTTATTTTCCCTGCGGAAGCAAGGATTTAAGCAAACAGCCCTTGTCACTTAGGACCTGAACAAGGTCCATGAGGAACAACAGGCACGACCTTACTCTGGCTCTGCATCGCGGCCAGAGGACCTCTTGCCTTCCCCCGGGCTGCTGGAGGGTCAATTATTCCTCCTGAGACCTTTCTCCTCAGTGGCTTCCCAAGGAAAACATTTAATTTAAAAAAAAGTTTAATATTCCCAGTATGTGACTGCTTCCCAGTACTGCTGGATAAAAGCAGTTATACTCAAATATATATAAACTAGATCTACTGAACCATCTCTTTAATCGCCAATCGCCACTAATTTAGAAAAGGGATTTTGCAAGAACATCGTGATTGTTTGGGTATCAGGAGGATTTTGGGCTAATGGATTATGGTCACATAATGGGCTAGCTGTCATCTTTCATCTGACTAGTCCTCAGGAAAGGCAAAAGGGTGGTCACTGTTCTTTACCTTGGAGTCACCAGATGCCAGTGGAGATCACATTCAGGTACTCCCTGAACAAAAGTGCTACTTAAATTTTAGTCAAAGCTTAAATCTTAGTCAAAGTTTAAGCAAAGCTTAGTCTTTCAAATGGTAACTCCCATACCATTGGACTTACATATGACAAACAGGTTTGTTTCTTTTAATTACTGAGGCATGTCCTTTTCTTGAAACATTTCCCATATCAACAGCTTGTATACAAGTGACATGTCTTGAAATCAGTGGAGTACTTCAGTGAATAATCAGTAATCAACAGAGCTGTGCAAAAGTAAATTTTATTTCACCCAAAACATTGAATTCTTAACTTTAAACTTAATTTTAAATTGGAGATGAAGACATACAATTTCAGGAAAAATTGCAGAACAATTTAAAAAAATTAGGAAGTGTGGAGTAGAGCATTTATGTAAGTGATTTCGGATTAAATACAGAAACAAAGACTGACCAGTTAAAAAGCCCACGTGTTTTGCTTAAATGTACTTGAATGTTTTGTGTCAAAACCAGTGATATTTTTCATAATGTGTATATTCACTGTGGGTGGAAATCCTCCAGCCAAACTTTGGTTGTCTCAAGGTTCAGCGCTTAATCTAAGCCAGCAGTTCTTCCTCCCCGGCTCTAGCAAATGTGATTCATCCCATCCTAGGAGAGGTGACTAGGATCGGGAGGATGAATTCACCTGGGCACATGCCTGTCTCGACTACAGAGGAAGCCCAAATGGCTGGTTCTCTAAACGTCTAACTTCTGGAAGGCTGAAATTAGTTGAAGTGAGCTTGAGTCTTTCTATAAAAAATGCCAAGGCATGGCAGCTAGTGCTTTTCTTTCATTCTTACATGTTCTCATGCTGAAAGTATTGAAGCAAAATGTTTCACTCTTTTTCGATGAGAATACTTCCTAAAACAAGAAATACCTGAGTGGCTGTTTGCTCTCAGGGGTCAGGGAAAGAAGAAAAGAAAAAGAATAAACATCTCTGACCAGGGAAAATTGTGATAGGCAGAAGGGAACTTGTGAAAAAATGGAAAAGAGAGGGACTCAGAGGAAGACCTAAGAAGAGGCAGAAAATACCCAGAATAAATCTGAAAACTTTTGAAGGAAATGCACTTTTCAATTAAATTGTTTCTGCCTGATGAAAAACAGGTTCCCTATTTTTCTCAAAACCAGCTATTGTCAGAAAGAGCTTGCTGAATTGGGCTATCTGAATCTTTTAATTTATCACTGTTCTTTACCTTAGAAACATCATTTGTCTCTTCTTTCCTGCACTAGAGAGATAGTTTATTTGAATGCCCGAAAGGCAAGAAAAATCTGAAACCACGTTCTTCTGATTTTTTTTTTTTTTAAAGTCCATGATGTACAGAAGTGCTGAAGACCAGGAAACTAGGAAAATGTATGTATTATAGGGCTGGTATCCCAGCAACCATAGGACTGGTAATCCCAGCATTCAAACACCAGTATGGTTTCCTTCCCAGGATTTGATAATGCACACTCACATTGCTCTCCTTTACTAAGGGGACTATAAGTAAATGTGCTTCGCATCCCTCCTGGGAACATCAGGCTTTTTTTTGTAATTGAGTCTGAGACCATATTCAGCAAAAGATCCCCTGAAAAATAACCACTTTGCTCCAGGATTTAATCTGGGGGCAACTGTTTCGCTTCCATTGCTGGGAGAAAGGGAAACAATATTGACTGGCATTTGTTTTTAGTGTGTAATCTGTGGGCATCTGTGGACTTCTGGTCTTTATTTAAGAGGTCTGCCAAAGGTAACAGAATCCATCAAACCCAAACAACTGAAGAACATTTGCCTATCGAGTTTGTAAACTAGTGAGCAGAGTAAGGAAGTATTTTCTCTCTTACGTCATTTTTTCCCAAGCCAATAAAGAGCCTGTAAAGGTGGGGTTTCTCATGTATTTTTTGTAGTTTTTATATATATTAGTCATCAGTAGGTGTGTGATGCTTTACAAAGGTGATGTTGCCCTTTTTCTTTTACAGGTGAAGCGACTGAAGCACAGAGACGTACAGTGACTTACCAAACGCTGCCAAAGTCATTCTGCATCTCAGGTACGCGTACCTGGCCCTGTTCAAGGACAGCTTTGTCTCAAAACGGGCAAAACTGGCTGACCTGAGCTCCCCCTCCGGGTTTCGGTGCCCAGACGCCTTGGCGAGGACCAGGTGGAGGGGCGGCGCGAGCACAGGGTTAGTCCCTGCTGGGGACGTGGATGCCCGCCGGCAGCCTGGCCCGGGGCCACGACGGCTGTTGGACCACGGGGCTCTGTGGTGCAGGCGGAGGGGGCACCCTGGGGGGCCATCCCACCCCCTCCCGCTGCAACACCGGCAGGTTTCTAATTTCTCCTCCGCCCAGGCTCCCCACGTGCCCGGTCACTCCTCCTGGGGCTCCCTCTCGGGCTCCGCATGGCCCTTTCCAAGACGGACGGGAGGACGGGGGATTCAAGGGGACACCCCAGGGAAATGTCAAGGTTTTCCACTTTGCTCTCTCTGCCTGTCCTGGTGCTTGGCTGCCCAGGCACTGTCCCCTGCCCGCATTTCCAGACCTCACGTTTCCCCGCCTCTGAGCGCGGGGAGGAAGAGCTCGGCGGCTTGGGTGGACGGTGCTGCTGGGAGGCCTGTGCAGTCACTGGTGCCTGCTGGTCCAGGCTCACTGTTTCCTACAGTACGGCTGACAGGTTGTCTGCTCTTCCCTTCACGGGTATGCTTCCCAAAATCGCTGACCACAGTATTTTTTCCTTGGCCTCCTGACTCTTTGATGCACCCACCTTTGCAAAGCCACTTTCTGCAATACGTATGCTGTGTGTAGCTATGCCCGCATGATACTTACTCTGCTCTTTTTTTTTTTTTTAAATTCAAAGAGGAGAAGGAAAAAATAAGACTTCCATTTGTAACTAAATTTTGCATGTATGGAGAGAAGTCTACAGATTCAAATGTGTTAAGTATCCACACAGTTAACAACATGTCACTTTGTGAGAGAATTTTCATAATTAATGAACTGGTTCAATTTGCTCTGCCGCTTGACTTTGATTAATACATTTTTGAGTGTTCCCACTGGGACTCTGTCCAGTTTGTTTAGTAAGCTCTTATGTCTATATCCAGTTCATGTGCATGGATCAAAGTGTTGGCACCAAATACTGGCAATATTAGGCTATGGTACAGCCATTCTGACTCCACTTAAAAAGAAGATAGCAATATATCTTAAATTAAATTCTTTGTGACTCATTTAAAAAAAAAAAAGGAGGAAAGAAATTTCACACTGTATTGTGTGGAAATGCGGTGATTTAAAAGTTCATCTCACGCAAGCTTTGTCGATTAAAGAGGTATTTATCAATCCAGACAGTAATTGTGCAGACCCAAACCGTCAATTTGTTCAATATTAAGCACTGAGCTGCAAAACGTCCATAATTAACAAACCTAGCGAGCGTTACCCTTCCTTGCCCAGCTGCCGCGTGGCGTTGCACACTTATCACGCAGGTACGCGTTGGGAGTGTCCCCAGCCCCCGGTATGGCACCAGGTTTTCAAAAGGGGTCGAACCCTGGACTGATTCAAGGCAGGAGGAGGGTGGGCTCCGCGGGGCGCAGTGCCCGGGGCAGGGCTGCGGCAGGGGTGCGGGAGGCTCCCCGCAGGGGTGTCCCCCAGCGGGTGGTGGAAGGGGGTCGCTGCCCCATCCGGCTGCCCCTGGGCGCTTCCAGAGCCCCGTCCGGGGATGCCCCTTCCCTCCGCGGCTGTGCCCTGGCCCTCCCGGGCAGCCTCCAGCCAGCTGGGGCTGAGGGCTGTCGTTTCATGTCTGCGTGAACAGGACGTCTGACGAAGGAGAAGTAACTCGTGGCCTTCGGGCATTAATTCACTCCTTGCTTGGTCGGGCTATAAGCAACCTGTTTCTGTCAGGAACAATATTTAACATCGGTGTGATCCCACCAGGGTGCAGATGGGGCACGTGCTGCAGGTACGAAAGTTTCTTTTACATGGAAAACTCTAGTGCAGCCAGGGAAAAATCAGCTCCTTTGGTTTTCGTCTGAAAGGAGATTGCTAAATATAATTTACCTCCCAAATACCATGGGGCATATTCCGTGCTTGGTGTAGGCGTATAAATGCGGCCGTGCCTGAATAGCATTAGTGGGTATGTTGGGGAAAGAGGTGGCTTTGCCACGTGGTGCAGAGGGCCATTGCCAGTCCGCCTTGTTAACTCAGGGCTCTCCGAGCCTTATTTTGAAGGCTGACATGTGGTGCTGAAGGACTTCTCTGGCTCTGTTTCCTGGGGTAAATGTCATCCCCAGAGAGCTGGAGGCTTGAAGGGGATCAATGACGGTGTCAGAAAGCCCCCAGAGAAATCCTCTGCAGTAAGAAAATATGAGAAGGCTCAAAACAAGTTTTCAGTGAATGCTGTGTATATATATCCACATCGGCTCAGGGCTCCCGGCTCCGCGCCCCTGGCTCACGGCACTCCGCTTCCAAACGACGGCAGTTGGAGCAGCATATCTTAAGCCTATAGGGTTTAAATTAATTAGAGAAATTCCCCTGAGCTCAATCTCCGCTCTCCCTGGGGGTGACGGGGACCAGGCAGTTAATCACCAGCAGTAACAAACTGTCATGCCTGCTGCCCTGGTTTTGTTCAGATGTTATAAGGCTGAATGATATTGGATAATGAACAATGGGAGACAAGCTGATGGAAACACAGAAAACGCTGGCAGATTTAAGCGCACATTGTTTAGCTACTAGTAGGAGAACAGCCTCAGAAAAAAATGTATTCTTTTTAACTTTTCTCATGGGGTTCCTGCTCCCATAGTACTCCAGTGGGTTTTATAGCTGTTTATTCCCTCTCCGCAAGGACGCCAAAGCAGTGTTTGTATCTAGCGGCTCCATCGGCAGCATTTGTCTTACAATTTATGTCTTGTCATTTAAGCACTTGCAAGCAGCCTTTGGCCCAGTGAAAAGAATGCGTGCAACGTGCCGCACATAGCAAATAACCTCTGCAAATAACTTGCAAGGATGGGTCCTTGTTCGTTCAGTGCTTTAAGTCACACGGTTATTTTCATTACATACGCTACAGGTGACTTGCCAGAAATTTATGAGTTGGTTAATGGCTGTTTTCCTCTACCATACACTGAAGGAACTGTAAAACCAAACTGCTCATTAAACTAAGCATGCTGTCTAGCACAGTATCCACACAGATTTGTCTACAAATAGCTTAGACATCTGAGGGACTCCTTCCTTTTTAAACCCTTGCCTGTAAGGACTTTCTCTTCTCCTGAAAGAACTGCAGCTACTCTGATAACGTAAGAGTGAGATATAGCACCATATTTTCAAAACCGTGTACAATATAAAGTAGCCCATTTAGCCTGTGCTGATTTTTTTAACCTTCTTTTATATGGAGTATATATGAGTACTGAAACAGAGCACAGAAAAAGTGCCTTTTCTTTTTCAGTTTATTTGATTTATGTGTTTGGCAGATGTTTTTCAGGGGTCCATTTTACTCTTTGCACTGACTATTGATCAGCCAGTTCATTTCTCTCCTTCTGTGCCTAACTTTCAGTAGCGGTGATACGGGGTGTTTAAAAAACGTGAAAAACAAAACTGAGAAAAATATGGCACTGACAGGAAGACTCAGAATCAGGTGTGAGAGGTAAAAGAATTTAAAAACATGACTTCTTTTTAACTAACTGGCTAGATTTCAAATGGATGTTCTGCCTTTAGCAAATCCTCACAACAGTGCACGGGCTGCTAAAGACTGGCTGCCAACCCAGCGGCAGAGCCAGGGCTGCGAATTTGGGCTGCCACTTCTTGGTTGTTACTTTTCTTCTCCAACTACTGCAGCATAACATCTTTTGGTCTGGTGGAAACCGTACTTCGGGGAGGATGCTACCTTTTTGTTTGCCTGTTTATCACTACACCCTCTCCCCAGCAGATTTTTTCAGCATTTTGGCCAATGACAACCCAGTTTGGCAGTGGAGAAGTTTCAGGAGGTGGGCGCAGTTGGCTCCTTGCCCTTATGCCTTAGCTCATTAGAAAAACGTAAGTAAACCCAAAGACTGCTCGTGCTGCTGTTGAGTATGTAGGAACTACTGCTTACTTGATGACCTTTGGGGTACCTGTGTGGCCCCTGGGTGGGAACAGGGGCTGTGAGGTGCTCAATTCAGGGGCTGTACCATGTGTTCCTCCATGAAGTCCATGTTAAGAACATGAAACTTTGATGGTTCCACATTGAAGGTCTGATCTCACTGTAAATCAGTTGTGGTTGCTTTACTTTGATTGCTTTGTGGCATTTACCACAAAGCCTACACCCTTTACATCCCCTTACTCCAGACACACCAAAGGCCCAGCTCTGCTCACAGCATGGTCAGTGGCCAACTCCCTTCCCAGTGTGGATCAGTGATGGATTTGTCCGGGCACGTGTCTGTGCTTTAATAATGCTGTATTTGGTCAGGTTTCATTCTGTATTTTTTACACCAGGATATATTCATATCTGCCTTTTGTCCTCCTGAGAACCGAAATGTTGAGAGAAGTTTCTACTTGGGAAAATGGTTTGCAAACATTTTGCCTATGAAAAAAATCTGATGTAGGTTTCAGTGTTATTGTCACCTTTATTTAGGCTCTTCCTCCAACAGAAAACATGAGAGGTCAGTGGAGATAAGGTTTTAAAAGGGGGAAATACCAAGACATTTAAGAGACGAGGAAAATTGGCATCATTGACTGGAAAAGCCAACGAAGTCCTGGAAAGAAAGTTAACAAGGCTGCTGTCTCTTCTGATACAAGAAGCAGGGAGGCAGGAGGGGAGCACAAATTAAAGTAGCAGATGGAAGATTTACAGTCAACCAAACCATCCCAGCACAGTGGGGTGAAGCTTTGGGGCTCGCTGTCAGAGAGCAGTGGTGACAGCAGG
>NW_010561170.1:0-31047 GCF_000687285.1 Phaethon lepturus | reverse complement strand
ATAATTTAATAATAAATTTAATTATAATAATTAAAATTATTCTTTGTGCATCTCTGAATTTGGGCTCCACTTGTGAAGCATCCTAACTAATTTAGCTGACTGATCCTTTTTTTTGTAATTAATTCAAGTGTTCATGTATGCTTACATCATAATACGATGTTACTGAAATGCACCTTTGTTATGCACCCCAATGGATTTAGAAGCGTGAAAACAGAGGAAAAAAGATAGACCTCACCCCAGTTTCCAGTTCTATCTAATAAGGGTCTTACTGCTTCAAGGAAAGCAGTGCGTTAAGTTAGAAAACGCTGTGCTAACTTTTCTGGTCACAGAAGCATGTGTGGAAAAAGTAGTGCTTGATCAAAACAGGATCTGCCACTGTCATCTGCTAATGAAACACTGCAATTGTCATTCTGTATTTCCAAGACTGAAGGAGAAGGACTGGTGCTATTTCCCTGCTTCTTACAGAACACAAAGGTCAGCGACACGCAGAAAATGGCATTTCATTAACTAGACATTTGTGTTATAAACATTATTCCCAGACAAGCAGGAAAGACACAAAAATCTGAGTCACTGGTGTTTGAATAGATGTTTTGTAAGGCCAAGTGCAGACCTTTATAAATAAAGCATTGACGAAATAAACAGTCACTTTGTATCAAAAAGGGAAAGTTTTCTATATACACATGCAGTTTTCATAAAACAGTGGCATGATTTAGAAGTTTTTTAAAAAACATGCGTAATCCTGTCAGGAGATTTATTCTGTCTAACCAGCATGTTAACTGGTTGCTGGCCTAAGATGTGTATTTTTTTCTGAGTATGTATCTGCCTTAGCTCATACTTGTGCCTAATTTATAACTTCTTAATCTTCCTTCCTCTTGATCTTAGTTATGATCATGACCCTTAAATGATAATTTTTAGCTACTGCAATGATTCAAGATGTGTCCACTCTATGAGAAGAAAGGTAGATGAATCTCAGGTCTTTAAAACCTGAAGCCAGTTTTTGTCGCCTGGAAAGTCACACCTCCCTGTGCCCTCCGACTCCAGGCAAGTTATTTCCCCTGTGAGGCTTCCCTGAAGACACTTTTTATTGAGCACTAGGATAACATTAGAAGCTCAGGGGACCCTCAGATGTTTGTCCTGCCCCACCAGGGTAAGCAGAGTGCAGGACTGGGAAGGCACATCTAGCTGCTGTTGCACCCTGCTCAGCTGCTGGCCTGCCGAGGTACCTTACGTTGGGCTCCTCCAGCAGCTCTGCTCGGCTTCCGGCCCCTTCACCTCCCTTGCCCTTGCTGTGAAGGCAAGCAGAACCTCTGCCCGTGCGTTTGCACAGCACCTGCTGCCTTCTTGCCGAAGGTGTCCCTGAGTGAGGCTTACTGCAAAGAATGAAAAGCAAAAAAGGATTGGAAAAGTTTCTCTCGCCTCCTTTTTGACGACTTCGTTTTTCCTTGTGCCTGTGCCCCGATGACATTGGCCTGATTCTCCACTGCCTTGCACAGTGCTCTCCTTGTGGTTATGGAAAAAGAGCACTGAGAGATCTTTGGTGTCAACACGATTTTGCTGTGGACAGATGTGCTGTAGCAGTAGTAGGGATTTCTACCCTCCTCAGCAAGATGTATTGGCAGGAATTTCCTGTTATTTCCTTGAGAGTAGGAGAATGCTTCTCCCATTGAAATCACCAGGATCCTGAACTCATGAGTCCAATCCTGCTCTCATCTGAGACTGAGAAAAGGATCAGAGAGGAGAGCAGCAGTGTGGGGAATGAAAGCTCTTTGCAACTGCAAAACAGCTGCCAGCAGCAGATGAAAATGTGTGAAGAGGCAAAAGAGCATCAGGTTATAAAAGCCAGATTTCATGTTGGAGGTCTTAAAGTAAACTGCATTTCACCGTTATTTTATATTTCTTTCCTTTCCTTCATGTACCCCACGAGAGTAGATGACAGAGGCACTGCAGGAACAATTAGTTTCTCTCGTAGATCAAGTAGGAAGCGTAATTCCTGCAGGGAAGCCAAGAGTAGTGTGTGCACATACGATTCCTGTGTTGGAACTTTAAATACCAGGGGTTTGCCTACCCACCTGCCAGAGCAACATCAGGAGGCTTGGGGAGAGCATCCTGAGAACAAGCAAGATGTTCTGTTTTCTCTATCACAGGAGAGTGTCTCTTCTTTCCTGTTGGTTGGTTTCTTTAATTAATCTTTAATGATAGCAGATGTTTTGCTTTTGTATATAAAGCTAAAGCATGTAGAAAGTTATTGGAGTCGTGCAGACTTATAAACAGATACTTGCCTGTTGATCTACCTATCTTTCTTTTTTACATGTTTATACTATTTAGGAACAAAACAAATAACACCAGGCCCACAAGTGGCTGCTAGAAGAGACATTTTCCCAACACTGCTAATGGGAAAGTGTGCGATGGGATGTGGTAACAACCCAAATAATAACAAAACAAGAATAGCCTATTTGCATGGATTTCATTTGCTTGCCTTTTGCTTGATTGGGCAATTTGGGGCTGAGATTTTAGGCACAACTTCAATCGGCTAAGAATAAAAATAAAAACTCCTATCCAGAGGGCATGAGCAATTAAAGACAACTGTGGTAAACGTCATTTGCAGAAGAACGCTTCCTTTCTTTTTAAAGTGTGCTGCAGATGTGAAAGGGCACGGTGTGAAAAGAGAAGAGTCAGATGAGTAGAGGCTCGGTGCATGCGCTGCCTGCCCCGGCTGAGCAGCCTCGCTGGGCTCCCCGGGGCTCCCTCCCGTCTTCCTTGGAACTGTCACGTGCTGACCCTCATCGTGACATGGTTTGGCCGTGTTGGCAGGTATCCAGAAGCAAAGGGGCCGGTGAAGACAGTCTTCAGCTACCTTTGCAGCTTTCTAGCTTGCAGGTACCTGGCAGGAGCTTGAGCACTGCAATGGTCTGCATTTCAGGGCATTTCCCCCGTATCACAAGGTGGTTTTGACAAGATGATGGTCTACCCCCCTGCCTTTCTTCCAGAGACTTCCAGGTCATGGGTGATGTCACATCCTTCCCTCCCTAAAGTGGGGGGACCTGTCCTTGCTGCTGGGGACATGGCATGGGCTGCTGGGCTCTGCGTCAGCTCCCCTTGCCGGGGGCTGCCTCCTTTTCTGAAGGCAGGAGACATGGGCATGGCCTGGGGACACACCGGCTAGTCCTCGTGCCTCTCCTGAGCCCTTGGGAGCCTTCACTCCCCTGTGTTTTACCAGGGCAGGTGGTCTCGCACTGTCCTGAGACCTGTCCTCGTGCACACTGCGTGCTGGGGGAAAGATTCCGTTTTTTCTGAAGTGCTGAGCGATGGAGGAGCTTTGCAAAACACTGTGTGGTCAGAAGAGGAGCAAAGACAAAGGTACATCCAAAGAGAGACAGCCCGGGGAGGGAAAAACAGGAATGTGGAAATCCTGCCTGCAGCTCCCTGAAGCAGCAACTGGCTGAAGGCGAGAGCTGGGGCAGGGGGGAGGTGGGTGTACTCTCATTCAGAGAAGGAGGCAAAAAGTGGACGTCAGAAAGCTGTGCAGGCTGTGAGGCCGTCGTCTCGTTGTGGAGAGCGGTGTTCGGCACACGAGCATCCCACTGTGTTGCAGTGCTGTGGTGTCTCCAGGCTGCCGCTCTATTCACTACGGTGATTGGCAGGTTTCTGTGCTGTTTTGATACGACTGGCAAAATAATGGCTCCCCTGCTGACCTCACTAGACGTGCCCAGGGTGCCTTGCTGCCCACAGGTGAGTTATTGCACATCTCTTTTCTCTGCTCAAAGCCTGAGAGTGCTGCATTTCATCCCTTACCTTGCAACATTTGCACACCACATGCGTGGATGAACATACCACTTTAAGGAGTTACATTTATTTCGGAGTGGCCTGGTGCTGTGTTTTAAAGACTTTTGATGGATGCAAGCCGGTGAGCTTTCATAACATGTCTAGAAAGAAAGACTCCAAGTTAAAGAGCACAGAGTGAAAAGGCATCGATGCTGGCAACCTTGCGATCACCCACAAGAGCATAGGTAAGCTGTGAATCGCTATAGAGTGAGGAACCCCCTCCGTCCCACTTGAAATAAACCCCTGAGTTCCTTGATGCAAAGACCATGAACACCTCCTATCCATGCTTGTCACTAGCTGTTCAGCTTGACTGTATTGCCATGAGCTTTCACAACACACGTGCCGGGTACATGCAGCCCTGCAGGAGGTGATGGGATGGTGCCCAGACCTTCTCTTGCCCCTCGTGTCTGCTCATGTCTTGCCCTGGGCATGTTTACTGGGATTTCCACTTTCTAAAATGAGCACTGGGCAACAATCCCCCTGTTATTTATGTAACTTTTGTGCTTTCTGATCCTTAGGCTAAAGGTGGGATGGAGCTTTTGGAGCTACTGCTGTGATGTGTGCAAGAATTGTACCCACAATTCTTGCAGACTATAGTAACAAGGAGGTGGACCCTCTTACCTCTGCTTGTAGACTGCTCTAGACTGCACAGGGGCCATTTCAGGCAGCAGGAACCCTCTTTGTCATAGAGTGGAAGAAGTGGTTCACTGCAGATGGTTTTAGAAGAAAGTCTGGGCTGTATGGAGAAGACTAGCTTTATACGATGTCCCAGGCTAAATGCAGATCTTCCACTAAAATCAGCTCACTTCATTGTTGTGATTCTATGAGTGAAGCTGTCCTGGGGACAAGTTACCCTTTGAATATACATAAGGAAACATGGCTTGGGATCCTTCTTACAATACTGAAGTAAAAAGAATTGCTTTGTTCTTGAGAGTATTGTTTCAGAAAGAAGTGAACGATGTCTCCTTGAGTAAAGAATGTCCTCCACGTAGGTCTGTCTTATTGATAAATTAGCCAGTTTGAATGGCATTTCCCTCTGAGCTTGGATTCCTCCCAGCATTTACAGGGGAGAAGTTTTATTCCTCTGTGAGGGAAAATTAGTTCTTGCCATCACAAGGGTATTTCTTCACTTTGGGAAAGAGGTCTTTGGAATGGTCTAAGGCATGACCGAGTGAGATCGAGTGCACCCTCAGCAAGTTTGCAGATGACACCAAGCTGAGTGGTGTGGTTGTCACACCTGAGGGATGGGATGTCATCCAGAGGGACCTGGACAAGCTCAAGGAATGGGCCCATGTGAACCTCATGAGGTTCAAAAAGGCCAAGTGCAGGGTCCTGAACCGGGGTTGGGGCAACCCCCAGTATCAATACAGGCTGGAGGGTGAAGGGACCGAGACCAGCCTTGCTGAGAAGGACTTGGGGGTACTGCTGGACAAAAAGCTAGACATGAGCTGGCAATGTGTGCTTGCAGTCCAGAAGGCCAACCGTATCCTGGGCTGCATCCAAAGCAGTGTGTCCAGCAGGTCAAGGGTGATTCTGCCCCTCTGCTCTGCTCTGGGGAGACCTCACCTGGAGTCCTGCATCCAGCTCTGGAGCCCTCAGCACTAGAGAGACATGGATCTGTTGGAGAGGGTCCAGAGGAGGCCACAAAAATGATCAGAGGAATGGAGCACCTCTCCTGTGAGGACAGCCTGAGAGAGTTGGGGTTGTTCAGCCTGGAGAAGAGAAAGCTCCAGGGAGACCTTATTGCAGCCTTTCAGTACTTAAAGGGGACTTACAAGAAAGATGGGGACAGACTATTTAGCAGGGCCTGTAGCGACAGAACAAGGGGTGATGGTTTTAAACTAAAAGAGGGCAGATTTTGACCAGATCTAAAGAAGAAATTTTTGACAATGAGGGTGGTGAAACCCTGGCACAGGTTGCCCAGAGAGGTGGTAGATGCGCCATCCTTGGAAACATTCAAGGTCAGGTTGGATGGAGCTCTGAGCAACCTGATCTAGTTGAAGATGTCCCTGCTCATTGCAGAGGGGTTGGACTAGATGGCCTTTAAAGGTCCCTTCCAATCCAAAGATTCTATGATTCTATGATTTTATCATACAGGCTGAAATTGTATGTCACTATGGAAAAACCGGTTTGTACAAAATAAAGCCATGGTATGTTCCTCCATAGACTTCATGACTTCAAACTAAATCTAAGCTTGTTTTGAAGCCCTCTGCCACTTCGTCTTCCATTTTCTTAGCTGTCTGGGTCCTGCCTGTAAGTGGAAATATATGCCATGCTGGAGGAAAGGGGGCTCTCACAGCATCTTTGGACCATCTTCAAGGAAAAGTCTCATAGGAGAAAGTAGGTCTATGAGATCTTCAGCCTTCTTTTCAGTCACATGAGAAACTAAGGTAGATGCAGTGAAAGTTTTGAGCTTTTCCCTTGTTACTATTTCCCCTTTTTAAAAAACAAAAACTGAAGAATAACTCTTTGAGCTGAACTCGGGGAACATTGAGGTTGCACTGGTGGGCTGAAAATGAGAAATGAGCTGATGAACAGTTAGCAGTTTCCTTTGGTCAAAATGACTTAATCTCCGTCAGTATAGGAGCGTTATTGATTCATTGCTTCTACCCATGAGGTAGAAACCTTGTAGGAGGTAGTGAAACACCAAGTCAAATTTAATGCTTTGGTCTTTATCTTCAGGGCACGCAGTGACCCGGACACAGGTTTTCTAAACGTCTAAAAAACCTCTGGGAGACAAGCAGCTGCGAAGCACTTTGTGAAGATGGAGATTTTTGCCATAAGCTATGATTTATGTTTTTTTCGGGGCCTGTTCTGAGACTTCAGAGCAAATCCCTGCAAGAACTGAGAATGATCCTGGGCTTCATTATCTTTAGTTTAGTTATCTCTGATGTGCCTTCTCTAACTTAAATTTAAGGTGTGCTGATATTAACCCCCAAAAAACATTGCAATAGTTGTACAACTTTTCTGTGTATTTGTGAAAATTTCAGATTGGGTGGAAGAGAGAGATCTGCATTAATACCCCGCTGAGAGGAGGGCCACAGCACAAACTTCACGTTACATGTTTTGGTTGGGTTACCAGATACCCACTCAGCACAGTTCAGGCCACAGCCCGTGCCATGTTGCTGTCAGTCAATAACTACATCTTAGGGAGAGCAGATGAATCTAAGGTTTACTGGCGTGGAGGGAGGTTACAGTTGTGGCAGAGGGAGTAAAGCCAAGGAAGAGAGTGAATGCAATGAGAAATTACAGGGAGCTGTAGGGATGGAGGGCACACAGCTACAAGAAACCATGCTTTGTTTGTTCCTCTGCTTAAAGTATGGTTTGTAAAATTAAATGGTAAAACTCCAAACCTTGCATCTGAGGTGTTCAAAGGGCCCTAAAGGAACTGAGTATCATAAACTCATTGAAATTCATTGAGTTTAAAAACTTCCCAGGATCTTGTACCAATTGCAGTCAACAAAAGTGCTGTTGGGCTAGCAATGAAGGAGCTTGCTGAAGACATTACTACATATAATTCTTTGGGTAGCATTTTAGTAGATGAGTTCTTCTCAGACTTAGTGAGGTTAAAAAAATCAGAAGGTGAAAACTCTGGGGGATTAAGTATGATTAAATAAACCATGATTCAGCCTCCATTAAGGCAATAGAAAGATTCTGAGTATTTCCCTAGAAAACAGCTAAACTGTGCAGGCAAAAAAAAATACAGTAGCTCTTCCGCAAATTTTTTCCAACTTTGATGATTCTGGTCATATGTGAGCTTTGAGGATTGTTATGAGCCACTTTGAAAAGGAGAGGACAACAATCCCTGCTGCCTTCCTAAGGATTGTGGTGGATCACAGACACTTCCACTTGCATGACAGCAACCCACTCAGGACCTGAGTTTGCCTTGTTACTCTGGCTGTCCCAGACTGCTTTTTCTACAGCTTTAGTTGTGAGACTGGAAGGGGGGCACTTGTTTTTATATTTTCTTATTCCTCCAATTGCCTGTAAATGAGCAACTATAAAAGGAAAGTGGAATGTGATGGCAATATGACCAGTATGGTGACTATGACTGGTAAAAGCAAGATAGTAGAGAATCAGGCCTCACAATATCTTGATGTGAACACCTATGAAAAAAAAGGTAAAAATAAAAAGTTAGTGAGCCAGAATTTCAGGATGTGTAAATCATGAAAGCTTTATTGCAGTCAACAGATCTTCATTCTTTTCACCTCCTTTTAAGTGATTTATATAGCAGAAAAGCAGGCACAGCAGCATGCAGAACTTTCTGGCCTATCTCTGAAACATTTAGCTTGCCCTAGAGTTATCTGAAACCAGAGATATCAAGAGCTGCCAAGTCTGGAATTTGGATTATGTTAAATCCAGTATTGTTCCCCTTGCAAGCTGGTGTGGTTGCTACATGCTCCTCTTCTTTTACACACCAACAAACTGTAAACCAACATTCACAGGAATGGTAAGTTTAGCTTATAGCCCTGAACTAGAAGAATTATTTTTCTGCTCAAGCGGTTGCACTCACTTTCAAAAGCCCATGCCGCTTTGCCTCTGCCCACGCCTCCGATCTGATTTACCGTGCCTGGCCTCGCACCTGCCAGACTGCCAGCACCAAGCGGTGTGATGGCACCATCTCCCTCTCTGTTCCTTCTGCCCGGCCATCACCTACAAGATTTTCCATAAAACCCCCGTATGCTCCTATGGCTCCTTACATTCTCCACGATCAAATCCATTTGCTCCCATTAGTGGTTAACTGCTCATTTTTTTCTCCCTTATTTTTCTCGTTGTTTTGATACTTCTGTGGTAATCTACACTGGGGAAAGGGTCGCTGGAAAAACATAGAAAACATACATCTGCTTCTTAAGGGCAGAGCACAAAGTGAAATACCAGAGATGAAAAATAATCTAGAAAAATACATTCTGAAAAATGAAGTTCAAATTCTCAAACCGAGTTTGCGTTGATGTTTCTCCAGAGAGAACGGTTGTTAGAAACTTGGCCCGCTTGCATATAAGTTTTAAAGTATGATCTACGGATGTTTATCATCTGCTAACATGGTTCTGTAATTCTGAGACTTATCAGCCCCTACTCAGTGTGAGTTGCTTGGTTAAGGTAAGGAAAAGTCAGGATCCTGTGAAGTGAGAGCATGATTTGACAGAAAGAGTCCTGGTGCCCCTTGTGCACGCATTTCCTACTGGGGTACGACATGAAAGAAAGTGGGATCTTTGTGAAATGGGCCAGCAGTATTCCTTACACAGCGCGATGCTGGTGTTAACATACCTCACAGGCTTTGTTTCTGAATTTCCTTGAGGTAACGCCAACAGGAAACCTCTGTTAAAAAACTAGAGGCTTCTCTGTATTTATCAAGGTGTTATTTAGTCCAAGTTGTTAGCTTCTAAAGGCTAACAACTTTTCAAAACCATCAGAATGACCTGGATTTCTTTTCCTTTCTCTTATTTTCTTTTCTTCCTCGGGCACTGAAATTCATTAGGTTTCAGTGATCAGCACAGACAGAAGTAATCTTTTGCCACAAAACATTATTTATTAATTCAATAGTTACTTTAATGTGTCTCAAAAATCTCATTATAATTCATATGTCATGCTATGATATTTTTAAAACAAATATAAAGATTGCAAAACATTTTAAAGTTGTTATGCTGGTCTTGTTTTTCCTGGAAAATAAAATATACTTAAGAAAGTCTAATATAACAGCATTGGACATGGCCATTTTTCTCTGTAATAAAAAAGATCCAGTTTCTAGCCCTGCTAACTCCTTGTATCCCTATCTTTGCATTTGATGTGTATTTTAGGTTAGAGGTTGTAATTAGATGGCCTTGGCTCCGGTCGCATGATATAAGTTTAGAAAATGACTATTCATACTCTTAATACAGCCCTAGATAGGTCTGTCAACATGAACACTTAAAAATTAGAACACCTAAAAATGATTTGTCATTTTACAAAACCAGGCTATATGATTGGTGGGAAGAACAACCTGGTTATGCATTATAGTCTGAAAACTGTGTGGGTTTATGTCACCAGATATTGTTATATGTTGAATGAACTGAGGTTTTGTTCTGAAAAATAATTGTTGTTACTACTTCATAGCATTCCCAGATTTATGCAAACAGTAATTTCATGCTGAAGAGGATCAGCAAAAGTGTTTTCATATGATATTTCTTGGGGTGTAGCGTGATTCTCTTAAAACAAATATGTAAAGACAGAGAAACATTTGTACCGTACCTATCCCTAGGGCTCAATGTTCTAAGAAGAGAGAGAGAGAGATATTTCATGGTAAAGTTACCATGTGAATTCCCACCCCCGTACACATTAAGCTTTTCAGTCACTTGAGCAATATGGGAAAGCCTGAGATACAAAGCCCAAGAAAAAACCTCAGTGTGTGTAGTATTTAGAGCTGCCTTTACAAAAAACATTATTTTTGACAATGGCAGTGTTGCAGGCGCGGTGGGACAGGGAGGAAGAAAGCGGTCTTCCAGTATTTTCACCCCTCAGTGTTTTTGCTCCATAATTGTTGCCATGTGTGGGAGAATAAAGGTAGAGAGACATCTGTATCCTGAAAAGATGGGTGCACACCTTAGTGACGTGGTCCACGACATCTTAAGAATTGCTTTCAGCCATAAGTAACCTTTAAAAATGAAATCTCCTATTGATTTAGATTGATGGTCTTCATTGCTTGGAAAGTGTTAAAATAGATGCCCTCTTCTTCCTGCAAATTCAAGGTTCTCAGCCCAGTTTGGGTCAGAACATGTTGATCTACTATTTTAGTATTAAATTCATTGTTAGCTAAGATACTGATAAAATGGCTAACCGCCTGTCCAGCAAACTAAAAGTCCTACGTCATCAAATTTGGAATAAGACCGATTAGGCTGGTAGAGAGAAATTTTTTACATTAGTAGAAAGGTGGAAAATCATGGGATGTAATGTGAAAATATGGGCAAAATAGGATTTTGGTTTGAAATAATTTACCCCAAAAGGGAATAAACATATGGAATAAGTTAGCAGAGAAAATAATTTCATAACTGTAAATCAGTTTAATGGGTTGCCTTGATTTGTTTCTAAAAAAAAGTAAAGGTTAAAAAGCAATAGACTAAGGAAGCTGAATTGAGATATTCAGAGCATGGCATCTCTGGAGAGCATTTTTTGTGCCAGCCTGGGCACAACTGGCTTTGCATTTTTAACCATATATGTACAGGAGACATTCACCTTATGCAAAATGATGAATCTTTACAGAAGACTGCTGGCTTAATTATTCCATGAACAAATGTTATCTAAATTGTGTGGCTGATTAGCTAAGCTAGGTCAAATCATATCACTCTAAGGCTGTGAAGTTAATGGTGCAGCTTTCAGAAATTCATTCTCCTGCTACTTGAAATGAATTACATTTTGATAAATGAGCCTCCATTTATTGCTATATACATATGAAAGATGCTTTCTGTAAACTTTCAGGTGAGCAAACTGGACAGGTCTTTAAAATCAAACAGCTACTGGCGGTATCAGTATCGGTTTGAATGTGCAAATAATGCTAAAAAATACTTTTCCTTCTTAAAAGCTTGAGCCAAAATGTTTTGATATGTTTGATTTTGTGTCCAAATCAACAGATGTGTTTCCCATTGTCTTCAAGAAGCTTCGGGTAGGACCTTTGCATGTTCAGCTTTCATTTTATGGCTTGCCTGAAGGTGTTTGGTGTAATGTGCTCCTTCCTTTCTGTGTTGCAGTAGTGCTGATGGCCAGAAAGTGATCCTTCTCCGCTATTGTTCTTCCTGCCCCTTCCCTGTGACCCTTCTGTACAGCAGCGCTGCAGAGAGAGCACTCGTGAGTGATGTTCTACCACTTCAACAAAAATCACGTAAAGAGCGGAGCACACTTCACTTGGCTAAATGTGGCCAATGCGGGTTAAAATAATACTGCAGGCAAGACAAGCTGAGCTGCCGAATCGGAGTCACTGCCTCCTTTTGGTCTTTAAGTTGAGCTGCTAGTGTTAGTGATCAGAACCAAATCTGTTGTGCAAATTGGGGAAGTGTCTCCTAACCAGTAAATTATGTTTACTAGAAACCTAAAGCTTTCCAGTAAAATATATTGTACTGTAATGATATATGTACTGTGAGTTGCAGATAAATAGATGTGGGTATGTGTGATATATGTTAAACCCAAGAGCTTGCTTTTGGAAGAATTTCTGCAAAGCTAAATTGCACAGTGGTGCTGGTCACCCTTTTCACATACAGCAGTGTACACCCTTTGCCAGGTGGGTTGCTACTTTTTTACTTTTGCATTATTGAAAAATGACTCTCTGAATTTTGTTTGCTTAGTTAATGTCGGATATGGAAAAGATAAAAATTGTCTTTACAAGTGACACTGATGCATTACAGATGACTGGCATGTCAGGTGGCAGGTTACTCTACTTATTCTGAGGTTTCCTGTGTGATCTTAGTGAGATTGACTCAGTGGGAAGCACTTTGCCAATTCTCTTGATATTAAATCTGTTGGAACTGCTACCTTCATGCCTGGGAGCAGCAGTGAGAGCCTGAAACTGTGCTTCTTGCTATCTGGGTAAGAGCAAGAAATGTCAGGCCCCCAGTGGGTGGCATCATGTGTCGTGGACCCTGGCAACAGAGGGATAAAGGTTATTGGCAGAGTTTATTTTGTCAGACCTGAGTTCATCATTGGCAATGCCCTGTTCTGGGGTATTAGATGCTGAATAAACATCTAAGAAGGATATAAAAAGGACAGACACTTCCCTATGGGAGTTGATGCAATACCCAGAAGTAGAACAAAAGTCAAAGCAACAAAGATATTTATAAATAGGAAAATGCCAGCTTCCCAAACGGTCTATCACCAAATGTAAGCATCTTTAAAAATGAACTGTGTCTATTAGTTTAAGACCACTGAATAATACTTTGTCTTCTGCATAGCTCTGCTTCTTTTAAAGGTACTTTACTGCACAACCATCTGTTGCTGGAGCATAGAAGGACAGGGTGATTCCATTCTGAAGATAATTGTGATAAATTGCCTGGAAGCCTTCAGGCTTTCCAATGTTTTTACTTTCCCTCCCCAAGAAAAAAATATTTAAATGCAGGTAATGGTCTCTTTCTTTTCTTTTTCTGCCAGTCATAATGCAGCATCCTATGTTCTTCTCTTGCATGCAAACAACCAAAATCTCTTCTATTTCTATTATTTCTATTATTGCAGTATCATTAGAGTTTGCTGTCTTTAGGGGTCATGCAGTACGCTCTATGCTACACAAAATGCAAAGAAGGCTGCGCCTCTCTATAAAACTCTTTTTTACATAGATCTCATAATCCCATGAGCTGATCCAGATTTTTGAGAGTATCCAGCTTCCATTCAAACATACAAATAAGGTTCAGGTTTGCAGAACGGCTCCGAACCCAACAGCACTTAAGAAAACATTCAATTGAAAGTTTTCTTCTCCCAGCACAGTTCCTCACACAAGACATTAAAATTACTCATCACTAGAGCCCTGGCCTCTTATTTTAATACCTAAGTAAAAGCTGAACATTTCTGTAATCTGGCTCATACTCTATCTAGTGAGAGCTGCTTTCCTCCACTCAGGCGGTTTTGGGTATCGCTTTTGGTAATACCTTTTTCCACAGCTTTCTGTCAGAGAAAGGCATTTTCCTAGGCCACCCGTGTGTGTAGGAGCTGGATCACATTGCACAGAGGTTTTTTCAGGCTCTCTTCCCAGTCACTTGCCGTGAGCGTTTGTACACGTCGCTTTGGGGCTGCCTGGATATTGATGGGGAGGACTGGAAGGCTCAGAAGCAGGAGATGCTCCATTTAGCCTCTTACTTAAAGCTTTGGAAGAGAGTAGGTAAGGGTACCTTAAGTCCACTGCTAGCTGTCCTCCACAGATCTGGCTTCTCATCGCTCCTGTGTCACACGCCCGCCCGCATGGTGAAGCAGGGAACGTCTCGCGTGTGGTGCCTTTACCGAGACGAGCGTTTGTCAGACTTGTAATTCCCACCAACTTCCCTATTCCAGACTTCCAGACTTCAAGTAAATTTTTTAAGGCTTGAAATGAAAAGAGACACCCATCAAATACAACAGGAAGATTTTATTTTGGTTTCTGTGTGTCCAGGATTTTTGCCCAACGTCAAAACAGAGAGGCTCTTAAAAAAGGAGTCTTGTGTGAACAGGAAAAATACAGAGATGGGTGTGAAGCTGTAAGCTCCAGCTGTACGCTGTGCTTGAATTTTGAAGATGACGAATGACCTCTCATTATTTAATTTGATAATATTAATTATTCTTCTCCTAGGAGGTACATTCTAAACCATTCAGCATCGTTCTCAGGCTGCAGCTTTTCATTTCTTTATGTTGGCAATGCAAAAGCATCTTAAAATTGGTAAGAATAGCTGTGACAGATTGCTTGTTCCCGTCTCATCCTGACCAAGGCAGAGCTCGGGCAGAGCCTGCTCCTGGTCGTCAGGGCAGACGTGAGGGCAAGGAGATATACGGTGGGTGTCAGAAATGTAGCCCGAATACTGCGCACTGTGGCTCTCCTCTGTTATCCACGGCTCGCTGAAGAAGATAAGTTATTAGACCGCGAAGCAGCGGTGGAAGTGCCCACAAGCCAGCTAGTGGTGTGGCCCAGCCCCTCGTGTCGTCCGAGCGGAGTCCAGGGCTGAGACGGATGCGACTCAGGGACGTTATTCCTGCAGGTGAACAGCTTAACTTGGTCACAGGTGTCAGGACGTGGAGTCACCAGCCAAATCATTCCCGCCCTGGGTATGCCGGTGCCAGTAACTACACGACATCACCTGACAGTTTATTTTCTTACATTTCTCCTTGGGAGCGTGACTCAGGCAAGCTTGTTTGCAAAAGGCTGTTGCTTCTATTTCTTTGTATATTGATAAGATATAATTAAAAAAGGTAGCATGGTATATTAGTTAATTTTGACGGTGTGTTTACAGACAGTGGGTTGGGATGAGGTAGCTGTACAGCTTTTTTTGGTGTTTTCTTGATGACATAGACCATTTCATGCTCAGACAATAATGCTGCCTTTCCTCAGCCTGCCACCGTTCCAGTTGGCTGGAAGCTCCTCGGCTACAACACAACACACTGCATGCAACGTGGCTTTTACTCCTTTCACTTAAGTGTGAAGGGCCTGAAAAATATTAATACAAAACAGAGAACATATGAATGCCTGCCTTTTTCCCTCTCTGCTTGTCTGCACTTCCTTGCTGCTCATAGTAATAAATTTTGCTAACAATGATACTGATGAAAAGCCAAGGTAACTCACAGGATACCATCACAGGCAACACTTTGCTTCCTATTTGGGTTGGTGAGAGGATACAGAATACATTTTTTCCTTTATTTTTAAGGCAAGTGGGGAAAAAAAATCTGGTTTATAAATGTATAAAAAGCTTATTAGTATATATACCCCCCTACTTTATAATGCCCATTGCAAACAGCTGGCATTGTGTTGCTGAACTTAAACACTGACATAGTTGCACTATCTTCAGTGCAGTTGTAACGGGGAAGTAGAGAAATAGCACTCGTATTACCAACCGTATTCAGTGAATTCTCTCTTAGGCTCCTCATCTATGAAAATGAGAAGTATCTCCATCTTAGTTTGTGGAGTTACTCTTGTGAAACACAGGTGGTTCACCTGAGTAAAAAAAAAAAAAAGAAGATAAGAATCAGACCCTAGTTCCTGAGTTTACAATCTGTTTCTATGTGTGTAGCAGGAAATATTTTTTAAAAATCCTGGGTATTTCCAAACATCTGACTTCTCAGAGGAATAAAAATGCAATCAAAGTATTTCCTTTCAAAGCTGCATCACTTTATGATTAGTCAAGGGTTTTTTTGTAAAATGAATTTCCTTTTCAGAAATGTTTTTGATTACATCTGTTTATTTTTTTTTAGCAATCCAATTAAATTCCTCTTTCAAAAGGATGGAAAGGTTGGTGCTGTTCATTTTAAAATATATATATATCTCATGGTATGCTTGGCTACTATAGCAAATGTTTAAATATTTCCTGGATTAGCATTAGCCCTGTCTGTGCTAAAATAGATCAGGATTTTACCTGAACAATTATGACTATCCTTTTCAGAATGTCCTTTGGTTCTCTTCAAATATAAAAGCTTTGGTATGATACCTACAGTGTCACAGATTTTATTAGCCTAAAAGGTCCCTGGCACATCTGGATGCACAATCTTGTGATTTAATGTCCTTGTCATTTTCCCTCATCTTATGCATTTTACTGTATCTGCATGTGCTGGTACACTTCACGGAAGAATCACAGAATCATTAAGGTTGGAAAAGACCTTTAGGATCATCAAATCCAACCACCAACCCAACACCACCATGCCCACTTTCTCCAATACATTTTAAATGCAGACCTTTTAAATAAATATTATTGCCCCAATGATGCAATTTAGAAACATTCCAGTATTTATGGAATGGTTTTGTCCAGATTAAAGGACAGAGATTTACTTTCTTTTACTTTGATTACTTTAATGTGTAAAGAGTCTCACAATCTTCCTGGTTCTTTTTCCGATCACTCCTGACAATCAGTTCAAATCATATTGTAATATGAATATTCTGGGCCAAACTGAGGACCAGCACCCCCAGCAGATGTGCCCCGCTCTTTGCTCTGGCCGGGCGGCTGGAAGGACCATCTTGCCATGGCACAGCGTCCTACAGCTGCTGCTCCCTCGCCGCTCCACGCGCCCTGTGTGGGAGTTTTGTGGTGAGTCTCATTTTTAGCGTCACTCGTCTGCTGCCCTCCCTCAAAGACCGCTGTGCTTGGGCAGGGACGGCCGCATGGGAACGTGCCCTAAAGTGCAGTTTTGTTCCCAGTAGGACAGCACAGTTGCTAATGTTGCCTTTTTTGGGTGGGAGGTGGAGGCTGGTTGATCCACAACATTGGTGACTGAGGCATATTGCCCTTCCACATAGCAAATGAAGCAATGATATCAATATGTAATGAGTCTGGGTTTGCTTCGTGGTGGGTTATTGCACAGGCAACCAGTATCTGACCTTTCTTTCAAGACATACTGGCAAAAGAGTAGGTTTTTCTTCCCTACTTTGGTCTTACAAAAGAGAGGCCAGGCAACTGTGGGTCTGTGGCTTATCATGTGCAGTAAATGAACAATATTAATGAGAAATGTGGAAAAATCCTTGAAAGCAGAAGTACTGAATATTTTTGCCTTGGCTAGGAGCAAAGCGGCAGCACGGACCCCAAAACAAGTATTAGCCATGGTGAAGCTCCTTCGGGAAGCTCCTCAGATGCAGCACACAAGAGCTAGAGGCCATATACGGGGCTCTTGCAGCACACTGCAGGCTGCCGCAGCGAAATCCGGTTCCTAAAGACATCTACCTCTGGGGGCACGGGAGCGGCTAGAGACATGCAGCCCTGCATGGCAAGGCCTGGCCCACTGGGGCTGGTGGTGCAAAGCCACGGAGAGCCACGACCACCGCAGCTGGCTGGCAGCAGCACAGGAGACCCTTAGTGCCCACATGGACTCCTTGGGCTCTTGCTGCTCCCGCCGCACCGCCGCTCTCCGTGGCATGTCCACCGGCCTCCCCGCTTCTCCTGGCACTAGCGTGCTGACTGTGGCATTTTGGATTCCTGTTTGAAATGAAAGGCTCACTCGCTAGCTGGCTCCATGAAAACGCTTTTGCACGGCGCATCCCTCACCGCCTCTTCCCACGTGGTTTTGGTCCCGCCCGGCAGGCACGCTCGTGGCAGGGCTGCGACAGCCGAGGAAGGCTGAGAGCGGATCTTTGGCTGAGGGGCTGGGAAACCTGACACGCAGACGGTCCCAGATTTATTTAAACTGGCTCTAGCTCCTCGTGTCACTGGGCGAGATGGCTGAGGGCTGGCAGCAGCGCCGATCGGGCTGCAGCCCTGCCAAAGGAGGAGCTGGTGCTACTGGGAACGGCAGCTGCTCTGGGACAGAAGAGAAAATTGTAGGCGGAGGAGGAAGACCATCAGGGCTCTCTCAGAAATTCAGGACACTTCAGGGAAGCAGGGAAAAAAAAAAAAAAGGAGAAGATTTAGTAAACCTTCAATAAACCCTTGCAAACGTATTGCTACTGTTGGCAAAACATATGGATTGCAACATTTTTGTTGCTTCTAAGACATGAGCTGTGTGCACTCTTCTGAGAACACCTTAAAATAAAGGCTGACTTTGGCAATAACAACATGCTTGTAAATAAAGAGGTTTACTTTTGAGAAATGTTATCCCTAACTGGAAGCATTTGAACAGAGCCCCTGAGTCTATTTTCCTTCCGCTATATACAGAACAAAGATTCACAAGCAGGTCAAGACGCTTTTTGCTTTTTGAATTAGAGTGTTTCTCATTAACTGGGTGTAGCTGAAATCACTGTCCTGCAATCCACTGCCACTTTCCGGCAGGGATCTTTGACAGGATGTGCATATATTGCAAAAGTGCACACTGAGCAACAGAGACCTGTTTCAGGGCTGGCTTAGATGCCAGAGGAAATTAGGTACACAAGACAGCATAAGTAGGTATGCGTACAAGATGCAACTTGTCTGCATAGTTGGTAGTAGAGGGGTTATAGCAAGAAAAGAAGTGGTAGAGATTTGCCACCTACTTGGATGGCTTGGTTTGAGCAGCAGTGGCTGCCTTTATATTTTAATGCATATTTTGTCTCATAACAGCACTGCTAAACACTGAAAACCTAAGCTGTGAACCTCAGCCTATTGGCAAAATGTCATGGCTACTGCTGGACTGTGTTCTCATGTCTTACACAAAGTCATGGGAAAGAAGATTAAAAAAAAACACTTTCTAGGCTAGGTTGCCAGCAGACCCAAAGACAAAAGCCAGCTTTAACTCCAGGCCAGAAGACTGAGAGTGACTATCTGAAACTTCATGAGATAGACACCACTGGTTTAGAGTCTTTAAACTGCACATCCCAAGTAAACCACAACAAAAGCTTAAAGAGGAAAGGTCAGACCTGTGAAGTGCTATTTGTTTTCACTGAAACTTCATCTCCCACTTACCCCCAGCCTAACCAGCAGCGGAATCAATTACCACTTGTCAGACTGAAACCTGACCCCAGAAATGAAAGGAGGACATGACCTCCGGGGAGAAAAAAACCCACCACTGAACCATTTTCTCCTGCAGTGAAGGGTTAACAGGCCTGATCCTCTTCTTTCCCCCTTTAAGAAAAGATCAATACCACTGTTCTCTACATTTACTCTTCCTTTCATCGGGGATGGCCAGTAGGACAGTGAGGTTATTGAGATTAGGTTTCATAAATTACTCCATTTAATAATTGAAGACAAAGAGGTTCCATACATTTTAATAGCATTTAGTGTAACCGTTCAAATTTGTAGGACTCATAATAGATCAATTTCAGCTGCCATTACCACTTGAGGTAATGGTGCTTTCACTTACCAAGCTTCTGTTAAGTATAGGATCATCTTGTCAAAAAGTGGTGAGGTTTAAGGCAGTATCTCCCATCCTCCCATTTCACACAAGGGCATTCCCAGAAGGGTGTCTACGACACACTGGGAACATTTCTGTCAGTTTATCTCACCTGCAGTCTCTGTGGCAGCTGAAGTGTGTTCATTTCAGTGTATAAAATGGTGTAACAACATTACTTCTGACATCTGGGACCAGCCTGGACTATTCCTCAGTTGGAGCATCAGAAGTCAGCCTGGGCAGGATAGGAAGAACCTTCTTATGCTTCCATTTCTGAATGTGAGAAAACACAAACCATACACAGAGCTGAAAAAAAATCTCTTTTCTTGGGAAGGAGTCCCTTTGAGCAGTGGGAGTCAGGTAGCTTGTGGTCAATGGCACTAGCCAATGGCGGACTCACAGGATTACACACATGACTCTTTTTTTTAAAGTATACCCATCAAAACTACCTTCTCTGAGCACTCCACCATTTAGATTTTGTTAGCACCCACACTGCCTAAGAAATGATCTATTTTCCACTATATTCCTGTGTCTTGACTTGGCAGACACCCTGCAGGAAGATGTCTATGGACATCTTAGCTTTGCATTTGTTGCATATTGGTCTTGGTCTTGACTTTAATCTGTTTGTACACTTTGCTACACTATATTTTCCTTGAGTTATGCTATTTCTGCCACAGAGGATTCACATTTTTGTGCGGTCAGCTTTATTCCCACTGTCCTGGCTCCTTCCAAAGCTGCTTAGGGTCTCTCATCATGCTCTCTCTTAATTTTCCTGAGGAGTTACCTACACAGATATTAGTAACCTCTCAACAGTAGATAAGAAGCAGCTATTGCACTTGTGGTATGTGTTGGGTGCTGAATACAGTCCACAGAACAGTCTGAAGAAAGAAGGTCTCCCAAAGGGGGTGTTGAACGCCCACAAACATGCGCTGTGTTTTTCAAGGGCTGCTGCCAGGACCCTGCTGACGCATCAAGCATAGAGAACTGCTTGGCACCAGCCATTTCTCAAGCAATTTCTCCTCTTGTGTGTTATAGAAAATGTTCTCCATTTGCATATTTATTTTTACGCTTCTATATGTAAACAAAGGGAACTTAATTTTTTCTGTACTTTGGTGTTTCATTATCTACAAGAAAGTACTTTTCTGAGTTTTCTTGCCCTGCATTTCCCCAGATAAAGCCGTTTTGTTTACTGACTCTGCCTCAGGAAAGAGGAAGTTTCTTAAGGACATTAATTGTGGAAACATCATCAAATCAAACCTAGTAAATAGAAATTAATTCCCTTCTCCCATTCCCACTCCCTTCCCCCCTTCACTGAAAAGCAAACAAACCAGGCTGTATTCTGAAGGAGGCAGGAAGTGAAGGAAAGGAGGGATGATTCAGAAAATAAAAGACATTTTATCGAGCTTCACAGAAAAATGTCTTCTGTGGTCCTGATTTTGCAATCTGGTGCTCTATCGGTGATAAGATGATGTAGAAAAGCATTTGTGTATAAGGCGATGGAGACGAACCTCTCTGGTTCCCTATTAAATCAGCAGACTGTGCCAAACATCAACGAGCAAACACAACAAGATGGACCACGGGGTCTCTGCACTCTGGCTGAAGAATACGTGGGATGTCATCTGGCATGGATCAAGTCAGGAGGGAGAAAACTCATGAAGTGTGTGAAACCAGAGATGTGAGCATCTTACTTTCTTGCGGCCTTCATCTCTCTAGTCTGCATTTGTGAGAGGGGCTGTGTGTTTCAGAAGCCTTAACCCTGGCTATGATTTCTTGAAAAGAATGTATTAACCCTTTAACATGGACTTTCTTATAGAGTCACAGAGAGGTGCTACATACAACGTAGTCAATCAAGCACAGCACAAAAGGATTGCTTTCCACCTGAACCTGGCACAGCTTCTAATTAAAATCATGAGTGCAAATGGCACTTTGGAGGGATTGAAATGTTTAACGTTTGTCAGCTACACCCTGCTAAATGTATTAATTTACAAAATATGTCCACAAACGGATCTGTGAGAGGAGCATCTATGAACTGTAAAAATAAAGCATTTGGGGGAAATATTTTAGAACTTTTGGACTTTAAAAAACAGCAACTGTTTTTCAAAGGAAATGTCTGAAAATTCTACAAAAACATGTTTTTCTAAATAGCTGAGATTTTTGGCATAAAAAGATAAAGAGACAAGAAAAGTCTCAGACTTAATACCTACTTGGCTGGACAGTCCATTTTGTGATGGATGGGTCCTTCAGCAGGGATCTTTAGGCCCTGAGTTTTCCTTCTCCAAGACTCATCCTGTATCCAGGGTTGGATGTACTCCTCTATTTTTAGGTCTCCAGAGTCTCAGCTGTACTTCCTCTTGCTCTTTGCTCAACTTTACAAGGCTAAGCCCCTTCTGGGCTGCTGTCAAGCCTTTCTTCCCTGTCAAAAGGTCAAGTCCCTCAGCTGGCGTGGGTACCTCTCCATTGCCCAGCGGTTTGGATTGAGAAGGCTGTGGAGAGGCTGTATCTGGGGCACCCTGCACTTTCCCCCACTCTCACATCAGCTTTTGGCCCCATGGAAAGCTCCTGATCTGCCTACCGGCTGGATCTGGGATCTTGGCAATGGCGTGCTGATGTGGCCTTGCCTGGAGCCTGACCTGGACCCTGTCCTCAGGATGCCATTGCCAGGTTACTCCAGACAGAGAAAAAAAAATGACAAGGGAGTTACTGCAACTCACACAGCCATTCCTTTTACATGAATTCTATCACCACTTCTCAGCAGGACCAAGAAGAAGACCATGAGTTTCCATTTTCTACCCAAACCTCATGTCGAGTTTCAGCAGTACCTCTTCCCTAGCTTTTCCCCTGTACGATCCAGATACCAGACTTTATCATCTGTCCATAGCTGTTGCTTTGGTTTATGAAATACCTGCAAACTGATCAAGATTTTTCTTAAAGCTATGCACTGCTTACAGTTTTTTTGTACAATAATTTCTTCTTAGCTTGTAGGTTGCTCAAAACCAATCTCATGAAAATAGGAGCTGGACTCAATTGATCCTTATGGGTCCCTTCCAACACAAGATATTCTACGATTTTATGATTCTACAGGGATGTTTACCCTAGAGCCTTACGTGCCTTCTTTTCGCATTACAACCTATTGGTATCTCACTCTTCATTGACTAAGAAAGACTGGAATCATGTTTGTCCTGCATAGGGCTTTGAAATTTGCTCTAAAAAAAGTTCTGTGCTATTCTTCCCGAACTGTTGTGTTTGGGAAATATTTGCCTGCCTATGAAGATCCCTGCTAGAGTATTTATCAGCAGTGAATCCAAAACCTGCATGAGCAGAACTGGAGAACGAACTTTATATTCATGAATGTTTGTTTTGCCAGCATTTGTCCTGTTCTACTTTTGTCTTGTCACATGTCTGAGTAATCAAGTGACTTCCCAGTCATGGTAACTAATCCTTTTTAACGAAAAGGATTTATTTCGTCTCAGGCAGATGGAGGCACAGGGACCACAGTTTAAGAAAGCTCTTAAAACATGTGGTTTTCTCTGTCCCTGTTGCAAAATAAGACCATTTTCCTGAGCAGGATGTAGGGAATGGTGGAGCCACTCACAGATCTCCCTGTTGCCTACAAAAGAGGAAGCACTTCTGCCATCCTCTGCAGATGCTCATATGTCTAAATTAAACTTAGATCTGACATTTGGATGGGGAGGAGAGGATGGGAAAGGATCAATGCGATTTTTATTACATAATCCTTTGCTCTGTGCTTTGTTGCCATTCAGGTTTGCTAGGGAGAGATAATTCAGCTCATCAGCCACTGTCTTTTCCATGTCCTCATTAGGTATGCTAGGGACACACAGGATCCTGGTGTCAAGGCCAAATCAAGTGGATTGGCTGTATTCACGTTGTTGAGGTCTGACCATCCTTTGACAGCATCTTTGGCTTCGAGAGAGCTTGCTAGGGTTGTTCAAAGGAGAGACAGAGAGTGTGGTAATATTTAAGTAGTGTGGGCTAGCAGAGCCCCAGCTCCCTCCTGGGCTCTCTCTTACTCTGTGGTGTAGACCCATGAGACCCCCTTGATAAGGAGTGCCTCTGGACAATGCCGCATGCCTAGAATTAGGCAATGGCTTTTTTTAAAACAGCTCTTCTGTGCTGAAGATGAGGGAGTGACAGCAATATGCATGGCATGAACAGCTGTGTACCATAGTCCATAATTATCAGCTAATCCTTGGCGGTATGAACAGCCTGTATGTCTGCAAAATTGTTTTCCTTTTATTTGGTGAAGCATTCTAGATGAGAAAAGATTGCCACTGATGTACAGCGTGCTAAAGGACTGACTGTGAGATGTAAACATTTCCAAAATGTATTTTGCTAATCCTGACCAGAAACAGGAAAGATTTTAATTTTCCTGGAAATGAGTATTTTACAAATGGAGTGAAGAGTCTTTACATCTGCAGAACGACAAACTTTCCAGGGGTCATGATGAGTCATGAGGTTGAAAGCAAGCTCCTCCTGCACTCGTGAGTATTAACTTTGTGAAAATAACCTTGGCTACCTGTGGTTTCAGCCCATGTTACAACTGTTATGGGAATGTCAGCAAAATAGGTGAATTTGTATTGCTTGTCTTCAAGGTGCATGCATAGCTCATATAGCAAGAGGCCAGAGGTGTTAGGTTTGGCTCCGCAGCTCGTATGTGGCAAACTGCCAGTTTTGTGAGGTCCCGGCTGGGAGAGCGAAAGGTATACCACCGCCTAGTCCTATTCACAGGCTGTTTATTGGATTTGGCAGGGAAATATTAAACTAGATAAGCTGAGTGAAGCAAAATCCAACAGTGCCTAAATACCTTTTGCTGAATTCAAGTGGTGGTTGGAGAGAGCCAGCTGACCATAGTGCTGATGGTTTTTGTTGTGTTTTCTTATTACCACACTTGTATTTGTAGACAAATAACAGTTATAGAAGAATTGAGAAGATAAGCAGTAATTCTACTAGAAGTTAATTTATACAGCTAATGTAAAAATTTGTATTGAAATTACGTATGACTGAAAACCTCACTGGAGGGATAATTTTAAATTAGTCTTCCCCTTTCATCCTCTGTCATGATTTAAATTTCTACAGTGATTATTGTAATCAGTTCATAGGCATTGCTTTCTTCCTCTGAAACCATGTGGTTCTTTAGTATAAAAGATGAGACGATGTGATGGAGGTGACATAGTGGCCTTTTGATCCCTATTGTGATGTAGACAATGTTTTGTTTATGGCTTCATATATTATGCAGATGACTGAGGTATGAAACTGGAAGTGTTGATTCTCAAAATATGAGCCTCAATTTTATTTGCTAAGTATGTTTTTCCCCTTTGATATGGTCATTGTGCTTGTGGGTTAGGAAATAGGTTTATGTAGGAACCCGCGTAGTAAGCGGGTAGCATTTGGGTAGGGTAGGATTTAAACCTCTTGTGGTGGTCTACAATGTAGACATGCATACACTGGTAAACTCCCATGAGGGTCCCTTTGTAGTCACTGAGGAGAGAGGAACGTTGTCAGGGCTCTGTTCCTCTTGCTCTAACACTGATGCCTAAAATAGATTAATTGTAAGGTAAGATAAACTGTGCCTTAAAAACATAGAGTTTCAGTGAGTGTAAAGGGAGCCTGGACATGAGCCTCAATGAATCCCACTCCTGCAGTCTGTTACCGTGCAAGCCTAAGTCATTAGTGGGGAGCATTTGCATCATTATCAAAATGCCTGCTACACCGTAGTAGCAAAGGAATGTGCCTAATAGCCTCTCTGTGTGGTATTATTTCTGGAAATACTGTCTAGGAAATAATGATACCATCACACTTGCACTTTGGTACCGCTTAATATTTGTGCCCTGGTTTTACCATATAAATTAATTAAACCTTACAGCATCCGGCTTTTACCTCCCCTTTAGAGGTGGTGAAACTGGAGCAGAGGCACATCAGAAACCAGAGATGCTGAGCTTCCTCAGATTTCAAGGGAAAGGGTGTCCCAGAGTGACTCAATCAGTGTTTCGAATGCTCCAGCATCATTTCTGGCAATCTGTCTGTGGTAATACTTGGGAGGATACAAAATGCACCCTTCTCCACTTGGAAGAGAAGAAGGTGATGAAACCACATCCTCAGGCTTAAACCAGAAGCACATATATTTGTGCATATTATCTCATTTCCTCTGTGCAGTTTTTAAGGCTATGCATGGAGGTCATTGCCTAGTCAGCAAGCACTAGTTTCACCCTTGAAGGCACTGCTGTTCCTGAATTTGTTTGTCCTAAAAGAGACTATGAATTCCTACCACCCTCTGCCTCAGCACCCTGGGAATAATCAGCACCTTGCAAGAGCAAACATCTGAAGAACTTTCTCAACAGTGACTGGCTTTTTTAAAGGCTGTTTCCATGTGTCAGGACCTTGCTCAAAATTGATGATCTGTGTTTGGCTGTATTGAAATTCTTCATAAGAGAATGTTTCGCTGCCTACAAGGATCTTGAGTATGGGCTTGAAACCTTGAGCAGTCTTGATTTATACTTTGCTTGATAGTGTGCAGAAGTCTGTTCAATATCTATATAGCTAGGTAGCCATAATATTAATTATAGCATGGCTTAGAAGAATGCCTGTCTATACAGACAAGAAGTAGAAAGGGAGCATTGAATTGCATTTTTTTTTGGTCAAAGTCATATTTGTGAAAAAACGCTGAATTAAATCCACTAAAACTATGAGTACATCCACATCACGTGATTACAAAGGTTCCAGACAAAAAGTCCCTAATTCCATTTCTGATGGTGAAACTGCTTGTAATTTTCATTATGAAATAATTTTTCACTTTAAAGCTTGTCTAGGGTTAATTTAAAAGAGGCAAAATACCAAATGCAACTAAAACCTCTTAAAACAAAATGCATTTGATTTTTCTGATTTCATTTTTCAAGCTAGTGCAAGAAAGTGATGTTTTAAAAGTTTCTCGGAAAACTTAAGCATGGGGGTCTTATTTCTTTCTTGGCTTTGCAGGTTGCTTCTGAGTTAAAAGTCAATTATTTATACAGCTCTTATTGCTACCATTTTATGGATGGGGAAATGAAAGAGAGAAGAAATGACTTGCCTTAATCACATGGGAAGTCTGCGGCCATTCTGGGTAGGGAGACTCGAATCCCACGTACCAGTGTAGCAGTTCAAAGCTTCAACCACAAAATAAACAAAACAGTCAACTTCTTTTTATAGCTGGAAACCATCGCTGACATATGTCAAAAGACCCGTGTAGAGTCTCACACTTTGAGTGTATAAAAGTGATACCTCCTCTCAGCCAGATGGCCGTCTCTGGCCCTGGGTTAGAAACACCAATTTAAAAAAAAAAGTGCATTTTACGTGGTTTGTTCATGATCAGGACCTCTGATTACTTGAACCTAATGATTTCTCCAGCCTCTGGGCTGAACCCATGGGTGCTGCTCTCCTTCCACATAGGCTCATTACTGCTGCAAGAAGCGTATCCCAGCGCTAACCCAGGCACTGCCCAAAACTTCAGCTGATCTGTTGTAACAGGAGGTGGTGGTTGCTTGGACAACCAGGATCTTCTTTTGAGGTCTGTGATGGGAGCAGCACCCATGCGGGCTCTGAGTGTCCCAAGCACATAACATCACCTTGTCAGGAAGTGACATCAGGGCTGAATGACAGGGTTGTAATGCTATGCATTATTTAGTGAGTGATACTGTTGTGGGGAGGGACTGCACACTGAAGAAGATATTTTCTGAAGGAAAATAAAGGAAGGCAGAACAGCTGATTAGTTACTATTAACAGACGCTAATGGGTGTCGTGTTGATAGGATGGTAACCAGATAGCATGTAGAATAGGTTTTAGTGCTAAGTACTCCATTGCCTTTGTGTGATGCCTCATTACTGCACTTGGATCCCCTCCTCTATACATTTTTAATGACTTCACCATTTTTCATGTAACTCTCATTCCTTGCTTTGCTCTCCTTTTCGTCCTGTCCAGGTCCTGAGCTGAAGTGGAAACGTATCGTATGATTAGGTGTAGAGACTCTGGCTTACCATCTTGCAACACACTCCTCTCTTGAGAAGATGGGAAAGAGAAAAAATTTCCAAAACTCAGCTTCAAATGTTTATTGCATTACACTGATAGTGAAGGAGTTCTATTAAGTCTGTTCTGTGGTGGCTAAAAATTTCTTCCTAAAGCTATGGGATAGATACAGCACAATTATGGGGTAACATGGTTGCAAAGGGGGCCCCAAAGTCTTCATTGAGATGGAAGGTGTGTGGCATGTTCCCACTCTTCTGCACTCCCTCTAGTGCTGGGGGTGCTTTGCAGGGAGCAGAGCATAACTTGAGGGTGGCTTGCAGAAGGAAGGCAGTAGGTGGAGGCGGAAGAGGTCTCCTTCTCCTGGCCATGGGGGCAAGGCTCAGGAGAGGTCACAAGAACCAGGGGAGCAAATCACAGCACCTTTGGGCTTGGTCTCGTCTGACACAAGGGCTGAATTAGCCCAATAAGCTGGAATGGAGGGGGAGTTTACACCATTTCCTCATTGCCCTGTGCCAGCACCAGTTCTGGGGAAGAGGCAAAGTTCCTTACTTGGATGACCCACAGTTAGTGTCTCCTAAAAACAGAGAAGCAGATATATTTTTTATGTATTTTCAGAGAAGGATGGTTAGACAAATGTGTGCTAATATAGTCAGAGGAACAGCAATCAGTGCCAAGTAGTAAGGGTCAGTAAACTCTCTTGGTTGAGGTACACTGGAAATGGGTAAACTCTATATGGTTTTATTTATCTCCAGTGGCACAACAGATGATGACCCAGCTCTTTGTCATGGGAAGAAGGACAGAGTGGCTGAAAAAGTACCTTGAGTCTTTCAGATGATGTGTTGTGCTTTCTGTTTTCGTTATAAACTAGGAGAGCTTGGAGAGATCCTCCTTTGGACCCTCCATCTGACAGCAGGTGGAGGAAAATCCTTTGGCTGTCAGCTGGTTTTGGCTGTGCTCCTGCCCTGCCACATGGAAGTCCTTAGCCCAAGGGTTGGGCTTGTCAAATGCAGCCTCAAGTCATGAAACCCACCGCTGGGCACAGAGTGGCTTCTTCCTAGTGTTTCTCAAGTGAGTAAGACCCATCTGGAATTTCTGAAAGAGTTTCTGCTATCTCAGGCTTGCGTTATCTGCTGAGGAAGGAGTTTTTCCTGTGGTATTATCATAACAAATTTTCCATGGATCCATCATCAACACCTTTGGTTCCTCTATAGAGAATGCGTGCCTCAGAATAAAGTTCTGCAGGATTGAAACCCTGGCTTTCCTCTTTGAAAGGGTCTTTTCTGAAAGATGAGACATACAGTCTCACATCTTAATTTTTTTCACTGAAAACATTTGAGTCACACTTGCATGAGTAACAGGACAAATGACAAGGAACAAATGACATGTCTGGTACAAGTGAGCTCATTGTCCCAGCTTGCTAGAAAAATGTTTATACACTCAAATAAAAAGCACATTGAGCTCCTCAGCTGATCCACATGTGACATCTGACATGTTGTTTGATTACATCATAATGATGCTGATGATGACATGGGAAGAGTGAAGCTGTAGAGCAAAACCAGGCAGCAAAGCCCACGGCCTTGTGGCAAGGTATCATGCACTTGAGGAATCTGACTGCTGGGAGCAGGAGAGGTCAAAAAAGGATGTCTGTGGCAAAAAATTTAGCTCCAGAGTCCCAGTCGCTGTATTTGAACATTCTGTGAACATATGCCTGTTTTTTCTAAGCTTCTTTATAAAACCTAAGTAACAACAACAACAACCTAATAGCTTGGATACAAAACCTCCTAGTTTTCTCCTGCAGATCAGTGGAAAATTATTTAGTTTTCTACTTTGGTATAGTTATCAACGTCATTGTCCTTACCTACCTTTGCACTAGAAAACTGGGCAAGGATCTGTGCAAATCCAGAGAGAAAAGATAGCTCTTACCTGAGAAAGCTAACAAAACTGTGACAGACTTTTGGAATAACTGCGTTCTTGTGTTCTCCCTGCTCCCTTTTGCGTGATAATTTTTTATACCAGAAAAGTATCAAACACTAAATATTAAGTACCACTTGATCCTAATTTTCTGGGTTTTTTTTGTATTAAAAATCACAAGGACATTTTCAGATTTACAGACATTTTAAATTAAAAGATCATTGAAGGACTTGGAAACCATGGGACCTCTTGCATACTTAAATTAATTGTTTGTGAAAGTAACATTACACCTTTCCATGTCTCTCCCCATTCTTTTTATTTTACTGGTCAGCAGCTTCAGCTAAATCCTCCTCACTAATCCCTGCTGAGCAGAGATTTTAGTACAGAAGTTATCTGCTTGCCTTTACCAAATTCAATGAACAATTTAGCAGTACTATTTCAAAGCTGACCAGCAATATTCTTAGGGTCACATTGTTGTCAGAGGCCAGATTCAATCTGAGGATTGTACAGAAATATGCAGCTTTCAGGTACTTTTTAAATTCTAAGGTGGTCACTGATGTCAGAGCTGGAAGTGAAATTCCAGGAAATCAAACTGTTATGAATATTTAAAACCTACAAAACATTATGGAAAAATCAAATATTTACTAAAACGGAACATGCAGATGTCTGCACTGCTAAAAGCTGCAATGCCAAATACAGAGAGGAGTCGGCCCTTCATAAAACACTGTTGACCTTAAAAATCTGACGCGAGGCTCCAAGATTTTCTAGATCAGTGACAGAACTGTATAAAACCATGGAAAAACGTGTCTCCCTGCCAGCATCCTCATCCCCCCTGGGCAAGCTGTAGGTCTGCCTGGCCAGCTGAAGTGAGTTTTGTTTTACTCCCAACACGGGATTTTTCCCCCTTTGTCTGACACTTGGGTGTCCTCAGGAGCAGGGTGGTCATTCACATGCCAAGGCCATCAGCCGTGCCCCAGTGCTCAAATATAAAACAGCTGGGCAGGACGCTGGGGAGCCCTACAAAAGAGGTGGAGAATCCTCCTCCAAAGGCATGGAGTGGCTCCAAGGAGACTCCTTTTCTATTTCTCCTGCTTCTCGCTGCCAAAGAGCATCTTGCCGGCTACTTTAATCTGCAAGATCCATCTTACTTTAACCGTATTGAAAAGGACTGATGTTTTGGGGTTGTGCTGTGCTATATTAAAATCCATATTTCAAACAATAAATGCTTTCCATTTATCCAGGCTAGTCTTTTTCCTATTGAGCCAAACTTTCAAGCAGTTAGCTAAACCTTTCAGTAATATGAAGCACCTTTTTCATCTTGTGCCAACACTGTAATGCCTCCAATAATTTATGTTTAATTTTTAATACAGTTATCTATCATGAGTAATTATGTGGGCTGCTCACAATATTCCATTTTCTGTTATGTGGTTTTTCTGAAGATTGTGGACTTCAAAAAATACCACAGTACTACTATTTTTCTGCTGAATTTCCCCTAAAAAAGAAATATTGAGGCATACTTGAAGATAGTGTATGTCAGACCCCAAGAAGTTCTTTACTCTGTCTTTCGATCTACTGATACCGGTGTGAGAAACGGTGTAAGCTGCTGTGATTTATGCACTGCACAGCTAGAGGGAAGGTCCGAGCAGAGCTCTTCACTTGCACGGGGATATTTTGCTGGTGTTTGTGTGCAGGGTTCAGGTGTCGGGGACAGAACTCCCCTGCTGACACTGGTGGTGCCGATGGCGCACGCCAGTACCGGGAGAGGCTTTCACTGCCGCCTCCGACGGCTAATGAAAAGCTAGGTCTGCCCCAGCCTTTCCGCACTTTCCACCGAACAAACCTTCTCCCCGGAGCGGACGGCAGCGCGGAGGGCAGCGCCTGGTGGTT
>NW_010561169.1:0-47210 GCF_000687285.1 Phaethon lepturus | reverse complement strand
ATGTACTGAGGGAGCACTCGATCCCCTCATCGATAAAGATATTGAACAAGACCTGCTGCAATCCTAATTTCCTAATGTTCCTAATTCTGAACAGCCTGTGTCAGAGGCAGGACTTAGATCTGAAGTTCTACGATCCAATTCAGTGCTTTTTTTATATGGACATTGCTTTGTTTTGCTGGACATTAAGAAAACAGAAAATTCCCAATAGGAAAAGTTGTTGAGGTACTGACAGTTGATGCTGACTGTCCCCAGTCCTCTTTCAAGCCTTTGGTTTCGTGCAAACATCTTTTTCCCCACTTTTACTTGAAAATAAATGTAAATGGCACAAAATTCTGAGTTCATTTCAAATGTTTTTCCAGTTAGGACTCATGGTTTAATTTATGTGTCTGACATTATATATTTCTGGTTTTTATCAGTTCATTGCCCATCCTGGTGAACTTGTACTGGGTGCATGGGGGAAGGATGCTGTCTGTGTCTGCAGTGAGGTCCTTCTCAGAACTGTGGACATCCTCTCTGCCATCCTGTGGCTGCTGTTTCACCGCTCTAAACTGCCAAGTGTCAAGCACACCATGGAGTACCAGAACAGGTTCCCATGGATAAGCCCACCTTCCCGAAAAAGAAAGTGCCATTGTATCACCCACACAACTTTAAATGTGATAAAGAGCTATGACAAAACAAAATTTTATTGCACTTGTAGGTTTTTTTCTGGATACTTTAAAGTTAAGAAAATTAGTGTTCAGCTACTTACCTTTGTTAGCGTATTTATCATCCTTCTATTTAAATACTTTGGTGACCTTTAATCATGAAAGATATATATAGATTGATTGACTATTTAGTGTATCATACATGTAAACAAGCTGTCATTTCCACTCTAAAATGCAATCAAAAAAAACCCCCAGATCACTTAAATTTACTTTTAAATCATCATTCTTTTTATTTGAGTTTGATAATTTGAAAAATATGAAGAGGAATTTCTCACATGCTTTACATAAAATATAGAGAGGTAAACTAACAGATTAAAACACAGATTGTGTATCTGATCCTGCTATATGTTTTCAGGAAAAAAAAAAAAAGCTTTTAGACCTAAATTCTCATTAAGGTCATAAGGACTGATAGGTTATATTTGTTTTGTCATCACTGTAGCAGACATTAATACAACCAATGCTTGCTGTGTAGCCACAGTTGCAGAGGCAATTACAAAACTTTCCAACAATTTGCGTGTCTTCTTGGTCAGTTAAAAGTGTGCTGAGGTTTGCACTGCCATGATGTCACCCAAGCTTCTGGCTTTATGTACACCGGCATGAGGGAGTAAACTCCAGGACGGCCCTCACTGTCTTTCAAGACTTCCACCTTACAGGTACTGGACTGACAGGATCATGTAATATCTTCTTTGTTGTAACAGAATGTACTGTTGTGTTCATGTGTCTGAGCCAGTGGGAAAAAAAAAATCACAGAAATACCATAGATAATGACACCCTGGGAGAATTGAGTTTGTATTTGTGTGCTGTTTTTCCTGATATGTGATCTATCTTTAACTGCCAGGCTCTGCTGTGCTGTCATGTTTAGGACTGGTTGTCTGATGTTGGGTCTCATTGTGCTGAATCCAGGAATGGAGTTACATCAGTAAACAGAAAATAAAGGAAATCTTTAAAGAAGGTCTTTATCCTCTTTCAGATTTCATATTCTGCCTGCTTTATGCTTTTTTTTCCTTATGTATCTCTTTGAAAGACTGGTCCTTCATTAATTTTTGTTATGATCCCTGTTATAAATAAATAAGACGGATAGACGTGTTCTTTTAATACTTTTTTTTTAACAAATAATATCATATCTATTATAGTGTTTTGTTGTTCGGGGATTTTGGTTTTTTTTTGTTTTGTTTTGTTTTGTTTCTGCAAAAAGGGTGTTATTTTTTTAGATTAATTGTTAAATATTTAATCCCTTCTCAAGCCAAAAGCTTGTGATCAAGGATATTCCTGACATGCTGAATAACAGTTTGCATTAGTTCTTAACAGTATGCTCTGTGCTAATAAAACATGTATTCTGACACATTTGTCAAACTGAATCTGAATTACAGCTCCAACCTGCAGACACAGAGCGAGTGCATCCTGTTTCAGAACTGATGTGCAGCGGCTGAAGGTTTGATTTGTTTTCTGAGAAGACAATAAAATGTCTGCTCATATCAGTTACAGAAGGGTAGAAATCTCCAGAAATTCATTACTTAGGCATTAAGCATTGAAAGCCTTAAAGTAACAAAGCTACATTACAAAGAGAGGGAGAAAAACATGGTGTTCTGCCATGACCATGTGGGGAAAATACATAAAGAGACTTAACGGGGGAGTGTAGTATGATTAAATAAATAGCATGAGTTTTAAAAATAATATTCAGGGAAGACAATGCTTTTTAAAAGTTAACTTTCTGTATTTCCATTAATTTGAATAACTAGAGGAATATACATGACTCCCACCTTCTACTTAGCATTTTGATAAAACTTAAAGATCCCCTTCCCCAGTTTTAATTATATAGCATAGGGTTCCAGATATGACTACCTGCAAATAGATTTTTCCATTTACACAACAGCCACAGCTGCCCGGCCATTTTCATAGGTGCCAATGTTGCGTCCACTTTTGATCGTGTTGTGAAATATGTTCATCTGATTCGTGTGATGAAGTGTAATCTTCTGTACTTTTATGGATTTCTCCTGCACCATAAAAAGGGGTATTTTACAGGAGAAAGTTAAACTACTTTGTTGGTATATCAGCTCAAACCAGTTTGACCACTGACCGCATAGTAAAGTGCATGCATAGGGTTTGGGGTCATCCTGGGGGCACGCCGAGGAAGATTCCAGAAGACTCTAGCAGGAGAAGAGGGCATACGCTGAAGAAGACACGCCTGTTCATTAACATGTATTAGAAGACATGCCTATTCATGAATATGTATTGGTGAACAGGATCATGCTGAGGAAGATTCTAGAAGGAGAAGAGGGCATGCACCGAAGAAGACATGCCTGTTCATGAATATGTATTAACAGACAGGATATAAACCAGGAACAGGAAGTGTACCGCATGCGTCTTGGTGGAGCAGAGACTCCCGGCGCACCCAGCGCTGTTTGCTTGCGTCTATTCGCTTAATAAATTGTAAATTTGAATTGGAATCCTGTTTAGGACTAAATCATTTATAACAGTGTTATTTTAGTAAACTAATGGAGGCAGAGACTCAGACAACTACAGAGCTGGTCATGAGCAGCAATGATGTTGAATTCTACCGTAGGCCATGCTTAATTTGCTGCTGCTGGAGAAGACAGCAGAGTAACAAGGCCTTGAATCAGAGTTATGATTGCCTCCTGAGGCTGAATACGATATGGTTGTGTTCATCTTCCTCCACCACCTCGTCAGAAAGAAGAGCAGTAAAAACATCTCCTTTAAGAGGATTGGTCCTAAACCCTGTATAACTAGGGAGCAGGTGTGAATAAAACTACTTGGCAGTTTAATACTTTTGTTGGCAGTACTTTTCAGCTTTTAAAAATCATTGAAACTATAGTAGCAGAGATGTACTACTTATCTGTTATTAAAACATTTGCTTACAAGGACCATTTGGATTTTCATTTCTTGATAAGTAAGTAAAAGTCTTCCACAGAATAGAATATAATTGTATTAACTTATATCAAGGTTATAAAGGTGCCCTTACCTTTCTTAGCCTTTGTTTTATTTGTTTCATTTGCTGTTTTTATTTTCCTTCCAAACACATGACTTACTTGCAATTGGGTCGCATTTTAATTTTTACCACAGCTTATGTTTATGTATCTTACATATTTCTAAATAAGTTCATTTTCCTCCTTTCTTTTGTTTGTTTGCTCTTTCTTTGGTTGGGTTTTTGGTTGAGTTGTGTTTTTAAGGACTCTGACATTTCTAGCAGGCTGAACATCAGTGTGGCTTTATGTCATGAAAGAAAGAGAAGCAGAATAACGTAAGATTAATGTATACTATGGTATATTATTATTTAAAAGACTGACCTGTTTCATGCAACCATGGATCTTGTTTTTCTATGTTTTACATCATTAACCCAGTCCTTTTCACAAGTGTCCCCATCTCTTTCTGTTCTAAATATTTCTGAAGACTCCACATTTCCACAAAGAAGGAGATTTGGATACTTAATTCCTTCCTCCTTTCAGTTTGTTCCCCATGTCAAGAGATCTGGTTAGGAACATTTCATATTTATCTTTGCTTGGCCCAACACAATTCTTGTATTCTCTTTCATCAGGCATTTTGTGTATCTTTTCTTTTGCTCTGAACATAATCAGATTCACTAAGTAGTCTATATGGAGGAATTTGAATGCATTTCCAGTTTCTACCCCACTCCATTTTCATAATTTCTGTTGTCACATGCAAGCTTGAGTACACTTCTTCCTGTAGCTGTTGTGCCTTTTTCCCTTTAGCCGTCTTTCTCCATCCTCTCCCTACACATGGAAAGAGTTAAAATTTTTTATATTTTTTATAATTTTTTATTTGGCTTCATTGTCCCCATTAACCCTGCAAAGGTGTTTTCCAGCCTCCTTCCTGATCAATTAATTTTTCAAAGATTATTTCCCTTCTGGGAATTACATTATTTGAGGCATTGGTACATGAGTAATATTAAATCTGTAAGAATGCATTATAGGAATACTTAATAGTCAACATTCAAGACAGCATGTATGTGGATGTATAAGCACATTTTTAAAGAACACAGCTTACTACTGAATTAGTAAACCTCAGGATAAATGAATTTTCTGACCACATAAGATTTCCAGGTGTCATATATTGTAATATATAATACCCAGCTTCCTCTCATTTTCCTGTGCCTTGGAGTAGTAAGTAAACTTCATATACTCTGGAGATGATCTGGGCAGTTGTCCAGTTGTCCACACATGGTTATGTGGGTGACAGTGACTGTGAATGAGAAGGGAGAGGAAAAGAGAAAGTAGTCTTCTCTTACTGAGATCAGGCTCTGACCACTGGGTTTGTCTCAAAAAGGTGTCATGCCATGTTGCTGTAAGACCAGACCAGGTTTCTACGATACATCAGTCTTGATTATTCTACTTCCTCCTCAAAGTTGTTTCATCAGCAGAAAGTGATCATTCCTATGTATCATATACCATCATGAATGCTTGGCTGCTATAATTTCCAGCTAGTGTCACAAAGGAGATGGTACTCACGTCTTTTTCACAGCTTCTTCCTAACTGGTGCCATGCAAAAAGCTTGGTACCCATTTACCTCATACTGCCCTAATCAGCATAGTCACTGTGCCCCTCTGGCAACTGGGCAAGAATGAAGCCGTTCAGTGGGCACCTCAGGGGAGCCTTACAGCTACTGCCTAAGTACCTGCCATGGCGGGGAGGAACATGCATCTGGATATCTGAAGGGGAGATGTCTCAGATACTTTGTTCAAAAGTTATTGTACTTCCACCAAAAAAAGACAAACATTTAAAAAAACAAGGAAGTCCATCAGTGCTTAATAAGCTCACCTAATCAATAGTATTTCGTTATGCTCAAGGACTGTTTTGTTTAAGGTTTTACTTCTGTCCAGGTTGTGAGATGACAGAGAAAATTCCTCCTGACAGTGACAAAACCCTAGAAAACTTTTGCCATCCTTACTATATATATTCCACAGAAATATCATGGTCCTGATTATAGTCCACCTTCAATATTACTCAGCAGTGGAAGACAACATGAACACTAATTAAATTTTTATACCAACTTAAATAGTTATTTCTGTTGTGATAACTGAGGCAGTAAAGTTAGAATTGATCTACTCTAGTAATCAAAAGGTCACATATTTAATGAAAGACAGCTTCCACTGTGGTCCCATTCCCATAGTTTCCTACTGATATCAATGGAAAGACAAAGACATCTTCAGAAGAAACTTTATCCTATCCTAAGACGCCTGGGATAAATCAAGCTCCAGAGGTATATTTCCTTTAACTACAGAGGAGTTTAGGCCTAGACCAAATATTTAAGATCATATTATAGCTAAAGTTATAGCTAAAGATAGCTAAAGTTAGGTAAAATAGATTCCACATATGATTAAAGATGACAGATAAGGAATAATATTTTATTGATTATTGTTAATTATTTTCTCAGTTTACTTATATATTAAAAAGGAATTTAAATTTACAGACTGATATAACACAGTAATGAAATGTAATATTACTAACTGTTCAGTGGATGTAACCTCTGTCTCTGTAAATAAGTACTATAAATTAAGAAGTCCAATATAATTCATCTGTTTACTGTGAAATACTTTAAAGGAAAGTGTGTATGTTGATTGAATACGTTCATAGATGTTAGGATAATACTAAATAGAAATTCTAGGAATATTTTATACTACTGTACCTTAAGTGATTTGGGAATAAAAACTGAAGTTCTTTTAAGGAAAGAAAATTATTTGCATACAGTAGGTATGTAGGCATATCTTTTGGACTGCCACATAACGTGTAATCTGTTTGTTGTACTTAATCAACAAACAGAATAAATGTCCTAAATTTCATTCATGTATCCATACAATAGATCTAAATCCTCAAGCTATTCCTTAATAATAATCATCAGAATTAATTTATCTTTCATAGCTGTTACATAATCTTACAAATGGTTCTGTTATCAGTCATAAAAATATTTACACATGCACTTATGCTATACATGTGTGGTTTTAACTATTAGCCTAATGTTCTATAAAACATGTCAACTTTATATCTGTATAATATATTTATCTCTTGAGAAATTTCTTTAGCTGATGCCTCAGTGAAGTAACCACTGAATATCCACACCATTATTATTAACCCACCATTAATGAAACACACTAATAAAGATGGTCACTGACTATCGAATTCTGTACTACATTACAGACCAAGGTACAAAATTCTCAGATGTTTTTCTGGTATCATAACCTTTTAAAAAAAAGTCTGCATATACTATGTATATATCAAATCAAATCCAGTTATCCTCGTTCGCCTCTCTTTTCAACAGAATTTACTTGACTGTGCTTACACATTGTCTATTAGGTTGTTTTGCAGAGTATATAATGTCTGCAATTCACTACCAAGTGTAGCTCTTCACTCCAAAAGAAACTTCAGAAATTGTTGTGTGAGACTAAATAAATTACTTATTTTGCTTTTATTTTTTGAGGCAATATATTTAATGTTTATTGTACTTTTATTCCAATTTTAAGTATCTTTTTTTTTTTATGTGCATATTTCTTTTGTTTGGCTATCAACATTGCTCTTCTGCCCAGTCAGAAATTGCAATGTACTTTGCATTCTAAATCTTCCATATAAGACATATTTACATTCTCTACTTGAAACTAATTGTTATTATCTTTATTGTTTTGCAGAGGAAACTGAAGGCTCTTACTCTATTCTGAATATCACCATACATATGAATAGGTGGGATGATGAAATGTAGATATCTACATCTAAATTTATTACCCTGGATCATAGAGTGTCAAAGATGAAAAGGTCTAGGTGTCATAGGTGACAACAAACAGCAGATACTGGGCAGTATGTGTAGGTATGGATGAATGCCTCAGACTGAACTTTTGAGCTCTCAGGCAGAAACTTGATACTTGTTAGCTGCAATTGGTACCAGCTAAGTTGTATATTTTGATAATACCTGGATTAAACAACGGGGAGTGTCCTGAATCTTCCACTTAGAAAGGAGATATGAGACAGAACCACAAGAAGTTTATCACATATTTTGCTTCTGTTACATGGATTATAGGAAAACCAAGGACTTGTGGATCCAGAAAGATGAACTGGTACTGAAACAAAGGGTTCCTGAATAGAAGTGATCTCAGTAAGATGAAGACCCAGAAAGAAGGTGGTGAAGATCCTGGTTGGAGTAAAGATCAAAGAAGTGAAGAAAGATCTTGGAGATCAGGGAGGATCATGGAAAAAAATGTGAGGAGGTGGAAGACAGGTGTCTTCTTCGGCCAGTAATGCCTAAGACCAGTAGCTATGAGCAGCTGCACACCTTTAGTAACTTTCTCTCCAGCCTCTCTGGACTGGCAGCAATCTCCCTGCTGGCAGGGAATTCAAGACCTAGAGAATATAACGCTCAAAGTGAGTGGGTGGGCAGGTGGGAGGAGAACAAGAGTTCAAGTAGGTTAAAAACTTGAATTTTGATTCTCAAATAAACAACACTATCCAGATCCAATACACCTTGCCGTTTACTCTGCCTCACACATGACAGTAGGCAAGAGCCACTTTCCCTATGTCTGGCCTCATTAATTCTATCCATTGTAAGAGATCTATATAGGTCAAGAGGCAAATATGCAGTTTCCCCACAGAATATCAATTAATTTATTAACTGAAGAAAGCTCATTGATATTTAATACTTTAGCACATTTAAAACATAATTACCATCAAATGTCCAAAGTTTAACATATGAAAAAATATTCATAGTCCAAAAAGTAATAATTAGAAATCAGAAACCACTCACACAAAAACTGCAAGAAACACCAGCTTCCCTGCTTTGGTCTGTTGTAACACCCACACCATGCACAGAAAGCACTTTTAAACAAACATTCCCTGGGTAGTAGTTTGCAGATAGCACTGTAGCCTCAAGATGTGATTGTTTTAAATGAGAGAAAAACCTAACATTCAAGATTTAGAAAAGAAATAGAAAACACCAAAATACTCAATACATTGTTTGCCTCAGTCTTTCCTGGTAAGAATGGCCTTCAGGAGTCACAGGCTCCTGAGATTATCATAAAGTCTGGAGCAAGAAAACTTACCTTCAGTGGGGAAGGGTCATGTTAGGGAACACATAAACAACCCAGCAAACAACTCTGATGATATGCACCAAAGGGCACTGAGGAAGATGACATGTCATTGTGAGGCTACTCTTAATTATCTTGGAAAGGTCATGGTGACCGAAGGAGGTTCCTGACAACTGGAAGAAAGCAAGTTTCACTCCTATTTTCCAGAATTACAGGAGGGAAATTCTGGGAAACTACACCTGAGAAGGTGATAAAGTAAATAATCTTGTTTATTTACAAACATATGAAAGACAATAAGATGATTGTGATTTTTAAATCACCTGACCAACCTGACAGGCTTCAGCAAGGAGAACACTAACTCAAAGCATGAGGGGAGAGCAGTGGATGTTGTTTATTTCACTTCAGCAATGCTTTTGATGCTATTTGACATAACATGCTCGAAGACAAACTGATGAAGCACAGAGTAAGCTGGACAGTTAAGTGGACTGGAACTGGGTGAACTGCTGGGCATAAACTGTAGCAGCACAAAATCTAGCTGTAGGCCAGTAGAGGTTGGTACTGGGGCAAATAGTGCCTAATGTGTTCATTAGTCACCTGGATGATCGGCCCAAGCAGACCCATCACAAATTTGCTGATCATACAAAACTGAAAGAAATAATAGGTGATGAACCAAGGAGTGGTGCTGCCATTCAGAGGGACCTCAACAGGCTGGAGAAATGGGCAAACAGCAATCTTATGAAGATCAACAATGAGAAGTGACAACTCCTGCCTCTGGAGAGGAACACCCCCATGCACCCGTACACGCTATGGGCTGACTGTCTGGAAAGGAGCACTGCAGAGAAGGCCCTAGGGGTCCTGGTGGACACCAATGTGAATGTGTCTTTGAGGCAAAGGCAACCAATGTTATTGTGGGCTGCATTATGCAGAGAATTGCCACCAGGTCGAAGGAACTGATACTTCCTCTCTACTTAGCCCTGGTGAGACACATCTGGATTGCTGGGACCAGATCTGGGCTTCCCAGTATCAATGGCTCATGGACACACTAGAGAGAGTCCTGACAAGTGCCATGAAGGTGACTAAAGAGACATCCTTCATATGAGAAGAGACTGAGAAAACCAGGTTTGTTCAGATTAAAAAAGAGAAAGGTCAGGGGGTATCTTATCAACGTGTATAAATACTTGATGGGAGGGAGTAAAGATGACCAAGACTCAGAATCACAGAATCACAGAATCATTAAGGTTGGAAAAGACCTTTAAGATCAGCAAGTCCAACTATCAACACAATACCACCATGCCCACATGACTCCTCTCACTGATGCCCAGTGACAGGACAAGTGGCAATGGGCACAACTGAAATACAGGAAATTCTATTTAAATATAAGAAAAATACTCTATTCTTGTGAGAGTAGTTGTGGAGTAATCGCTGAGGGGCAATTTGGAAATTTACACTCTAAGAACAGCATTGAAACAGGGTAGAACGTAGCTCATGTACACTGAGTCTGTACCATGGCAATTCTCTAGGCAACCCTAGATGTTGGCAACATCAGGGGAACTTGGTGTGCTGACTCTGGGAGAAATTGCATGGAGGTTGGAGCAGAGTGGAGAAGTTGCGGCCACGCTCTGTGAACAAGGGAATCTAAAGGTACACAATGTGTACACTAATAAGCTGCACATTCAATGCCCTGGGTCAGTGACCTGTCAACTTTGATGTAATGTTGTACTTGGAGTGAACTTTGCTTATTGCAATACAAATACTTATATAAATGTAAATATAAACATAATACTAAAACGCACACCCCTCTCAGAAGTTACCCACCTCCCAAGGTGCGACCACTCCTCAATGAGCGTGCGCACTGAATTTTTCTTAGTCTGTACCTTTAAACGCGAAGCGAGAGAATTCTGAACCAATCCTGATAAAGGTATGTATGACTAGAGTCACTCAAGCTCCACCTGCAAAGTAAAACACTATAAAATAGTGTGAAAAGAGCTGGATGTCAGGGAAGACACCATCACTCCTGACTTTTAGGATCTGCCAATGGGCTGACCCTCTCTTCCCCCTCATTGGGACGTCTTTGGGTAAGATTCGAACACTCGGCTATCCCGAGTGGATCTGCAGGATTTTTAGGAATCTCTATATAGAGTTGTTTCATCACCCCACGCGTGTATAACTCGACCGTAATCAATTTAGTGCACTTGCTTGCAGACAGTGAATTTATCACCGGCAACCCAAAGAACCTGTGTATCTGTTGCTTCAATAAATCGCACTATTGATTGACTCAGCCGTGTGTGTGTTGTCCCTGAACGCGACCGTACCTCTGAGTGCGGCCGTGTGAGTTCAGGAGGTGTCCGGCTGAGCAGATCGTGTGATGTTAGTAGTGCATCCGAACCTGTGATAGTCCAGCGAAAGGGGTTGGGTACGACCAGACTACTAACACTGATTTTGGGCATCTGCCTCTTAACGCAACAGCAGTCAAATCAGGGCAAGTTTTCTCTGGAGCCTACATTCCTGGAGATATTCAAACCCCAACTAGACATGACCCTGAGCAACCTGCTGAAGTTGACACTGCTCTGGGCAGGCTGGTTGGACTGGATATCTCTTGAGCTTCTTTCCAGCCTCAGTCACCCTGTAAGTCTGTGATTCTGTGGAGAGTAACATATGAGGCACGAACAGGATCAGTTTTTCATTCATTCTATGCTGTTTATAATAAACCACAATAATATAGAATACAAAATTTTTTTTTCCTGCATTAATTTTTGGTTGCAAATAGAATAAGTAGTGAATATCATTCTCTTAACTGAATAATATACAATGGTTCAAAAACATAAAGAAAATAAATAATTATCTTCTTTGCACAGTTTTTGAATAAGGCTTTTAACTCAGACAGAACTCTGAAAGTTCACCCTCTGTTTCATCTGACAGAACCTTTCCACTCAGGTATAGTGTAAATGATCTGATTCATCAAGTCTAGTTCCCTTTCCTGGCCTTTCCTATACAGCTTTTTTACAGCCACTTTCCATTTCCTACTAGTTCAAACTTGTGCACATCTAATTTTTGTAAAAAATCTCACTTCTACCACTAGGAGATCTGTGTTAACTCTTATGGACTTTGGTGATAATTTAACACATTTCAACTGTTCAGTCTCAGCAATACATATTTCTGTTCTCTCTACCATGTCCATGGCAAAAGCTAGTTAAGTAAAAAAAAAAAAAATGGGAAAAAAAATATTTTTTATTTTATCTTTTTAGTTTATTTCAGAGATAACTTTGACACTAGTATCATTCCAGAAATAGCCCTCTGCATTTAAACATTTATTTCTTTAGTTTTACAAATGTTACCCTGAATATTCTGAGTAAGCCTAGAGGAAAAATTTTCTTGTGTGTTCTTATCATCACAAATGTAGAACTTTTACTTAGTATGTTGAAGACCTGACATATGTCAGCCAATTTGTCTATTAATTTACAATAAGTTGACAGTTCTATAATTTTTCAGAGTTATCAAAAGGGTTTCACCTTTTCCTTCTGCTGTTTTCTAAACAATAACAATATTGCTTAATATCACTAAACAGTTTCTGATATATGACTTATTCACTGTACATATGTGAGTATACAAAAATATTGTAGCTGCAGAGAAATAATGACGTTTCTATAGTTTCACAGACCTGATGAACAATATGGTGATTGTACTAGGTATAAGCCTTTAATCAGGATTTGCTACAAGTTCTACTTGTAATTATTTGCCAGACACTTAGGCAACAAATCACTGACATTCATGTACGAAAATATTCAGAAGGTTGCACAAGATACCTGTAGATAGGTAAGTTTTATTGGAAAAGTAAAAAAATCTTTTTGAATATGAGGGTATAATTAAAAATTCCACCTTTTTATACTCAACATTTTGTCCAAGCAAAAATAGCTTTTATTCTATCTGCAGAGGAGATTAGATTAAATAGTCTTCATTATAGCCCTGCTCAATCTTGTCCTAAACATGCAGTGTAAATCAATCAGGAGTCTTTCAGCCAGAAAACTTTATTTAAACTATAATGTAATTTGCATGAGAACAATTTTATATATCATTTAATCTATCCCTGTATGCAACTGGTGGAGTTTCTTTCAAAATTTACTTATTTTAGGGTATATATTTAGTAATTTAACTCTTTCAGATTATTGCAGAACAATTTCTCTATTAAAAATTATAAGAAGAAAAAGACATAATAAATGCAGAAGACAATAATAATGAAGGGGTCCATTACAAAGAAGTGCCACGAATACTGGATGTATCTTCAGACTGACAATTCTGTGAATATTAATGAACATTATCAACAAATCATACTCAGTGTTCAGTGCAACGTCAGCAGAAGCAAGTAGGATTTTTAAGATGGTCCCATCCACTCACATACCCCTGAACAGCCACTCAGCTCTGGTGATTTAGCAGTCATGCTCTTAGCCAGATTATTGGCACAAGCTGGCTTAAAAGAGGGTCCTTCTTTCTTCCCTCTTTTTCCATTTTTGTTGATGCACCTGCAGGCAGATGCTCAGGAATGGCCACCTTCCTTTTCCTCCTCATATACGTAACTAATCTTATAATTCACTTCTATCTGTGTAGAAGGAAAGACCTTATAATACTTTTGAAGCAAAGAACCTGAAAAGAAACATAATGGTCTTGATTCATCCCACCTGAATCAGGCACAAGACTAAATTGGAAGTCTGTTTGCCAAAGATCAGTTTGCAGCAGTGGCAAGAGACAAATGGCTTTAGGGATCCTGGTGGGCTGAATAGCTGTTTAGAAATGCCTGTCTCTCATCAGTGACTGTTTGCCTAGAAGCACTATAAAACATAAAAAGGCTTTTTATTTTGTTCATATTCCTCTAAATTTCATGGAAAAGAAAAGGAAAAAAAAAAGTCTGAACTTTGATATTAAACAGTATGAGGAGTAAAGGCTGAATCCAACCAGCTAGAGACAGGCCAGGATAAATCTAAATCTGCAATAGGTGTCTCTCTCCTCTCTTGTCCTTTCTGCAAATGAATAACCTCTCCCTTTTTTTCTCTTTTTTCTTTTTCTTTCTTCTTTTTTTTAATGTAAAAAAAACCAGTTTAAACTTAGCCACAAAAGATTGAACTGCTGGTTCTTTCCCAAGGCAGAAGAATTAAAGGTTTCTTTTGTTCTTACTGGACCAACCTTCTAGCATCAAATCATCAGAATCTCACTTCTGGTGACAGTAGATTCATTATCCAAAATCAGTGGTAGATGTCCTCAGGTTTCTGTCTCCTTCTACAAGCCACTGATCTTGAGCTTATTATTCCATGTGTGAAAATTCAGAAGACCAGGTTTTCATCTCACTTTGAAAGACTGAAGATGCTTAATTTGCAGTATTTTAATTGGCCATGCATGGCCAGAGCTAGCTGATTAAAATGTTTCTTCAGGGTTTTCTTGAACATTCATATTAAACACATTTTGCTACTATTTTAATCCTGTATTTCAAAATGCTTAGCTAATTTATCTGTTAATATGAGATGCCCAGTAGTATGCAAACTAACTGGAAAGTACATCTGTAATGCTGGGGAAAATGTTTCTTTTGCCTATCTTATATATGGCAGCACATTAATAGAAATGAGGAGGGAGAGATGAAATAAGAAAGGAATAGGTTATTTTAAAAAAAAACAGAAAAGAATTAGTTGAAATTGGGGAAGAAAATGAAAAGGGTACTGGAAACGTACTCTTCATTTAAGGGGAAAGAAAGCAGGAGCAAAAATGGGAGTTAATATATGACCAGAGACTTTCTTCAGACAGCTTTTATTATTCACTGACTCCCTATAAATTTCATTCTGATTTTTAGCAATGAATAGTCAACATGTTTTAAGCTAATGTCCTTCCCTTGACTTGTCAGTTAGTCAGTAATTTCTTGATTTTAAATGCTTTCCAAAGTGGTACATGTAGTAATGTAAATGAAAGTAAATTGAGATGAGATGTCATTCACATTCATTTTTCTGCTTCTGTTTTGCCTTAATAAACAGGAGAAAAAAAAAAAAGGGACAAAACCAAGGACAAGTGAGTTTTGAATGTCCTATTTTGAGGCTAAAGTATGAACACTTTAAATTAAGATAAAACTATGTGTAGTACTGAAGAAATGGGTTAAATCTTTAACCTTGTACAGTGCAGGGATGAATATAACATATAGTACATTTTTCCAAGTCATTTTGTCAAAAATATTTGTTCCATAGTATTAACACTAGCTGCTCATGAATGTCATGATCTCAAGTTCACATCAAGAGGAACAAAATATAATTTAAAAGTTTCCTCTTGCTCTTTCTGAGTGGGGGATGGTCTATCCTCTCATTTTGGGACACTTAAGTCCAAAAAGGAAGTATTTTTCATTATGGTGCTTCTGGAAATTAGAAGACAGAAAGTAATGTGTTTAATAGAAGGAACCAAGGAACCAAAGAACCTGCAGAAAAATTTGCAACGTCATAATCCTTTCTCCTAGGAATAGAGATGTGTGATTTATAGTGGTGGAGGTTGATTGATGACAGACTTATCAAAGCAAGCCTTGATGACTTTTTTTTTTAACTTGTAACCCAAAATAGCTAATACAGGTGACAGTTTCCAAAACCACTCGTGCTCATCTAGTGTACCTGAGGCTATGGCATCTGTTAGTTAGAATATTCAGTAAGCTGAGATGGAAGAAAGGTCCAGGATAGCTGGTTGATTTTCAAGGATCACCTCTTCCAAGCTCAAGAATGGTCCACCTCCAGTTGCAGGAAGTCAAACAAAGGTAGCAGGAGGTCTGCATGGGTGAGCAAGATGCTCCTGATTAAACTGAAACATAAAAAGGAGAAATACAGGAGATGCAAGCAGGGGGAGATGAGACAAGAGGAATATAGAGACACTGTCTGAGTATTTAGGGATGAGGTTAGGGGAGCCAAAGCCCATCTGGACTTGAACCTGCTGAAGGATGTGAAGGTCAGCAAGAAGTGCTTCTACAGGTACAGCAGCAGCTAAAGGAAGACTAGGGAAAATGAAGGGAGGAGGGGGGACGTGGTGGCACATGACATGGAGAAGGACGCTCAATGCCTTCTTTACTTCAGTCATTCCGTGGTAAGACTGGCTTTCAGGAGTCAAGTAGATTTAAGAAGCGATGTTTGCAATATACAGTGAGAAGCTGTGTTGACAGGAAGTTATGTGTAAAGGTAGCATGTGTGTTTGTCAAATGCCACATAAATGGGGATATTTAATGCATGCTTATGTGATTTTCTGTGTCTTCCTGTCTCTGAGCACATCCTTTTTTTCTTTTTTTTTCTAAAGGTACTCTTTAATTCACACATAAATGCTCCAGAACCAGGCAGAGGAAATTAATGAAAAGTCAGATGATGTGCAGCAGACTGAGGGAATACTAGAACACTTTTCAAAGGTAAATATCCTGGATACCCAAATCAAGAGATGAAAAGATGTGTGTTCTCAATATGTCTTCCCTTTCCCTTCTGCCTTTCAAATTTTCACAGAAGCAGAGGAAGATGCAGAAGGAAAGGGTTACTTTTTCTTCCACACACATACAAAGCGGCACAGATTCTATACACGTCTAGGCATCAAACTGACGTGCTTAAGTTAGGACTGTCACCGCCATCTTCCTTCAACATTCAGCAGAGTATAGTGAACTCTGGAGATCTGATTCACTTGCTGACACTGCCCATTTATCTCTTTTGTCTCTACAAACCACTTTCAAAAGTATAACTCTCATAAAGTTGCCTGAAGTTAGAAAGTGTGCAGCCAGGCTTAGCTGCCTATAACTCAATTAAGAGCAGTCCTAAAGCTTGACAGTTTAATGCTTTTCATTTGTTTTTATTTTAGTGATATTCTTACCCTCATCATAAGCATGTGAATGCTGCACCTGCCCACAACTATCAAGGTTCCCTTTAGATAGCTGTCTGGAAGAAAACCTCACTGTCTGAGAAATTAACGTGTTATGAAAGTGAGCAAATCTTTCAGAACAATGATGGCATCCAGCTGGCTTCCAGAAAATTACCTGGAGCAGCGTAGAGAGTCTTTAGCAGACAAACCCCTGCACTGGATTAATGACCTGTAAGTGTTAGTAGCTCCTCAAATGCGGTTGCCTGAATGACAGCAACTTTTGTAAAAATCACCTCAGTTACGTGACTGAGGTGATTACTTACACACAGTTGCAGCATTCCAGTCTGCAACAGCTTCCATCCTCCTTTCAGATTGATTTGTAGTCTAAAATGATCAAGCTCATTTAAAGCTTCTTTGTAGGAATGTAAAGTGCATCTGAGCACTCAGACTAGGTCAGTGCCCTCAATTGCCAAAGTTCGATGGAAAGTTAAGAGGAGATGTTGGGTCATTGTCAGCATATGTAGGAAGAAAATTGGATCTTTGGCGCTGAGAAGGAGAAATAAACCATTGGTGATGTCATTAAGCCTACTAATAGAGCCATAAATACACATTGTACTTAACTATAAGAGAGGAATTGCAAGACAAAATTGTAGGTCAATTCTAGTGTTAATATTGCCTTGTACTGCCCACAGTACCATTGCTTCAATTTCGTGTTATTCTGTTAACTAGACTCCAGCTCACAGATGCGATCACTACCTGAGGTATCTCTAAATGCTTCCTTCACAACCTTTAGCTTAAATTCTTACAAAACAAATTGCTGCATCATGTTGTGGTCTTGAACCCCCTGCATAAATCATGTGTTTCTATGTCACCTTGTTGGGAGGGAGAAACAGGAAATTAGTCCATGTGTATTAAGTACCTTTTCTTTAACATCTCAATGTTACACATAAGCTTCAGTGAAACATGGTGATACAAGACTTAAGTAATTTGATTTCCTTTACTTTCCAAAAGATAATTAAGTCTTGTCTCTATTATTCATCTTAAATCATTCTCACATTCTGACATCAGATACTGCAGTAGTTTACAAGATCCAGCAAGTCTACACTGAAACTACTTCATTTCTCTCTCATCATTTTGCATAGTTTTCTGCATGTAACTAACTTTCTTTGCATAATATTTTTGATTAACCTACTTAGGTATGCAAATGACTTGATAAAAATGTAAGTTCAACCTTTTTTGAGTAGTTCCTAGAAGTATTTCAGTACTACCACCTTAAATGACACATTTATGAAAATCATTGATTTTCAGAGCCTTAGTACTTTCTATTTCTGACACCTCTCTCTATACATATGTCAGGCATTCTGCATGGTAGGAGCACAGTGCTATCTACCTAATGGATGCATTTAATCTTTCCTCCGGCCTCTTTATGCTTTTACCACCATATCAAATACTTTAAATTTTATGTGAATTTACTGGTCTGATTAAGATATCTTAAAATGGAAATGATTTAATCATCCTCTAAACTGACTTTTGTAATACAAATTAAATGTGTCAAAAGTCTTGGATGAAAGTTCTAATTACACATTAGGACATGCTTAATGTGGTAAAGTCTGTTTGTTTTTCAATGTCAGCCAAGATCTCTTAATATGATAGCAATTTTTGGTTTGTGGCGTGTCCTCCTTTGTGAAATGTATACGATTATTTATCAGTCTTGACCTGGGTGAAATTTGTCATTGTGATCAACTGATTCCTTAGTCCTTTCTCAGTTATACAAATACGTAGTTCATGGATTTTGTTTGTATTATATGTGCCTACAACAGTCCTACTGAGAGAACTATATGCTACCACAGACACGTTAAACTTAAGTGTCTGTCTAGGATTCCTCCATAAATACTAATTTGAAGCAAAAATATGAAACAGACTTTTTAAGGTAAAGTTATGTTAACTTTTTTGTAAAATCTAAAGGTATTTGGGAAGAGTAAAAAAAATATACTTGTGTCATATCGGGTGTTCATCACTGTTTTTAAATTTGTGCCAAAAAAGAGGAAAGTGGAAAGTTTTGAAAGTACAGTCATGTAAAATAGGTGGTAAGCATAAAAACATTTATTGATCCTGCCTTTGTACTCGGCACTGGTGAGGCCACACCTCGAATCCTGTGTTCAGTTTTGGGCCCCTCACTACAAGAAGGACATTGAGGTGCTGGAATGTGTGTGGATGTGGCACTTAGGGACATGGTTTAGTGGTCATGGTGGTGTTGAGTTGATGGTTAGACTTGATGATCTTGAAGGTCTTTTCCAACCTTGATGATTCTGTGATTCTGTGGTGAGGTGGGTGTTGATTTCTTCTCCCAAGTAACAAGTGATAGGACAAGAGGAAACAGCCTTCAGTTGCACCAGGGGAGGTTTAGGCTAGATATTAGGAAAAATTTCTTCACTGAAAGGATTGTCAAACATTGGCACAGGCTGCCCAGGGAGGTGGTGGAGTCACCATCACTGGATGTGTTCCAAAAAGTGTAGACGTGGCACTTTGGGATATGGTTTAGTGGGCATGGTGGTGTTGGGTTGATGGTTGGACTTGATGATCTTAAAGGTCTTTTCCATCCTTAGTGATTCTGCGATTCTGTGATTCTGCGATGATTTTTCTTAATGTGTATTGGCAAAATAGAGTATCTCTGATACCACAGTATACAAAGCCTCAACCAACATCCATACGTCTGGTGCATGTTTATTAAAGTAGAAAGACAAAAAAACCTCATCTCCTCAAGAGCTAACGATTGAACAGACAGGACAAATTTTGAATAAGAGAGAAGTGAATTTTTTTTTTTTTTTTTTTTTCTTCAGGATTAAGCATCACATTGTTTCCTTTGGTGGATTGAGGATCATGGAATGAGACAGTACAGTACTTCTATGTCTAAAATACTAGTATGAACAGAGTTGTCCTTTCATTTCTGATGGAGTCTCTTTTCAAACAGAAATATGTTCCAGCTAGAGTGCCATTTCTCAGAACTGCCAACTGTCTAAATGTATGACTGAGACTTTTTGTAATAGTTTTATCTTGTGATTCCCTGTTGCAGGGATTTATTGACTAACATAAATTCTTTTATGTAATTACCCTGCTACTAAAACACACTACATCAGTCTCTGTCTCTCTTGTTGGAGCTGTTCCATTTTAAATAAATAAATATTTACTAGGCCAGAACAAATGAGTGATTGCCTGTATACACCAGTGATTAAGGCACTTGCTTGGGAAATATGAGTCCTATTGAAGCTGTGGTTTCAATTGTTATTTATACAAAGTGGAACAGCTCCAGCATGTCCTTAACTTTCAGCAGCTTAGGTAGGTTACCTGTCACTTACAGGTACTTGAATGCCAGTTCTAAATCAGGCTAATAACAAATAACTTGACACTGTGTGTCTCGTAACCCAGGGACAATTGGACATGTTGGGACAGAAGGAGGAGACAGTACTTTTCTGACATTAACCAAAGCAATATGTGTTCCAGCAATTTCCAAAAGATAAAGAAACGTAATGAAATTACATCTTTCATTAAACTGTATTTGGTCTTGTCTCTACAAGAACTATATGTTGCTTAAAAAAGTTGTAGCTAATACTATCTTGGCGAAATATTTTTTCATTACAAGATTGTTCTTTGAGTCCCTTATTCATTATTATGTGAATATATAATTAAATATATATGTATAAAAAGTAGATGTATGTTAATTACTGAAAATTCTCTACTCATAAGCTGTCAAGAAAAATGGTTTAACATTATTACAAAAACACTCAGAAAAGTGGAACTTTACTGTACAGCTGTTGAGGGTATAGCCTTCTCCAGACTGCATGCAGTTATCTCTTGTACGATGTTGTGCAGTTGCTTATGAAGGTTAGTGTGTGTGAGCAAACAGACGTCTGGTTATTTAACAATACTTTGTTATTGTTTTCATTAGTTATATAATATATATATTTACATATAATTACATATATATGTGTTTATATAATTCTATTCTGAAATCTCTGAAAGGTGTTTTTTTTCACCAGTTCCTTTTTTTAGGGGGAAAGAACAAAACAAAGATATCTGTGATGGAAATAATCTGCCTTAAAGATGATTTAAGACATCTATAAAATAAACATGTACCTGAGCACATTACGTGGCTCAGAGAGTGGTCAATAGAAGGAAATAAGAGTATCTAGTGTTCAATATATATGACCTATTTTAGTCCTGAATATAAGGGTTAAGATAAATCACAGCCTGAAAGTAGCTATTTCTTTTCTTTTGCTATAAACCAGCTCTGGATGGCTAGTTAAGGGTATGCCTGTGCTGTAAATTGCAGTTAAGATGAACCAAATCCCTTCTTAGTCTAGCAAAAATGACTGTACAGAAATGTTTGTTTTTCAGTACTCCCATTTTGTTCTAATAGTTTCATAGTGTTGGTTTAACATGTCTAAGTGATTCTGGCTGGTGACTAGATATGCAAAGTTTTATATACAGTGCACTAAACTATCTGACAGTTTTTACTATTTAATTGCAGATACCTCCTTTATTTTGGAAAGCAGGATCCATGATAATGTAGTCTACTATTACATTTAGTTGGCAGGGATTATTAAGAAAGAATTAACATCTCAAAGTATGTATTTTCCAAGCATGGTTCTCTCTATCAACATGATTTTTTACATTTTATTTTCAAAAATTGATTTATTGAATATAATATCTTTAAAGATTTCTGTTACCTTATCCTAAGGCTAATATTTCAAATTCTAGCAAGAAAGGTGTTAACTAATATTTAAGCGAAAGGTGTTAACTAATATTTAAGCTTAAAATCTGATTGATATTACTGAATTAAAAGACTTGAGCCACTGCACAGAAACATGTCTGCATGCAGAGACATCTGTTTGCTGGATTCAGAGACAGACAGTTTATTTGTAAACTCCTATTGTACTTTTTTGAGTCATAGAAATTACAGTCTTCAACCTGCTATTCTGTTACATTAGAAAACTAGTTTCTCAAGACAACATGTCTTGCATGCTTACTGTGTCTGACTTGAACAGCTACTTAATAAGTTACAGATTCTGAATTTTATTGTAGTTAATGAGATATATTAAAATATGGGTTTTCTGGAAAGCAAAATATTTTTATACAACTTTTTGATTTCAATTCAGTGGAGACAGTTTGAAAAGCAGGAACACCACATAGCAGCTCCCTGAATAAAAACATACCGACACACACTTGAAAGACAGCAGGACAATTTTAGCTCCTTGGAGATTCTCATTATATAGCACAATCACAGTTTTCCTAGAATCGTAAAATCATAGAATAGTTTGGCTTGGAAAGGACCTTTAAAGGTCATCTAGTCCAACCCCCCTGCAATGAGCAGGGACATCTGCAACCAGATCAGGTTGCTCAGAGCCCCATCCAACCTGACCTTGAATGTTGCCAGGGATGGGGCATCTACCACCTCTCTGGGCAACTTGTGCCAGGGTTTCACCACCCTCATGGTGAAACATTTCTTTGTTAGATCTGGTCTAAATCTTTTAGTTTAAAAAACCTCTCTTTTAGTTTAAAACCATTACCCCTTGTTCTGTTGCAACAGACCCTGCTAAAAAGTGTGTCCCCATCTTATAAGCCCCCTTTAAGTACTGAGTATTGTGTTTCAACAAGCCAAAGGAAAGTTAAATGCTTAAAAAGAAACAGTTAAAGTAGACATAGGAGGTTAATAAGAGTATCCCTATAAGCACAATGTTTTCTAGACATCTTCTATTATACTTTCCCAAATGATTGGATGTTTAGAACACACTAATCAAGCACAGACTGTTTAGCTGATAATGCTCTTATGATATGATTATTATGGAACAGAAATATTTAAAGGAACAAAAATCATCAATTTACAGTGACAATTGAAGGGGTGGGAATTGTTTTTCCTTGTGTAAAATGTTTGCTGCTCTGCTACAAAACTTGGTATGACACATACATACATTAGAGGCACATAGGATATTATTACCGGTAGCTAATTTGCAGTACATAAGCTCATATGAAATAGTCCTAGTGACTTAAAACTGGTTACTTACTTAGAAAACATACAAATCAATGACAATTATAATACATACATTACCCTGGAAACACCAAGAACTAGGCATAAGAAAAAAAATATAATTTATTGACCATCTCTCAATATAACCTAGATGATTCTTTCCTTGTGTTACTAATATATTTTAATAAAACCTATTTTATTTTTAAATACTTTACCACTTTGAGCTACTTTACTGCCAGTTACTTTACAATATCAGTATTGCCTCCAACTAGTTTATTTCTGCAATTGTCTTTCGTGCTGGTACTAGAAAAAGTGTGCAATACATGAAGTAAAAAAGATAAAGTAAAAAAGATAAAGTCTCTGTTCTAGTATCGCCAAGAACTTGAACATTAAAACCAACACAAAGGTAAATTTTATTTAATATTAATATATTTGAAGTTATCCTGTGATTACATTTTAGAATGTTATTTTGAATATGACTCTCTGTAAAACTCATTTTGAAACCTACTAACGAAGTTAAGATTAAAAAAAACATGTGCCACTGTTTCTTTAGTTTTAGTGCCTTTTTATACCAGGAGGCATATTCTATAAACAGTATTTTAATAAGAATGGCAGCTTTCACTTCAATATGTTCAAGAGCCTGGTTTATGGCTGTAAACTTAAGGTCTAGATGAGATGTATTAAGATCTTGTTTATTGATCCCTGTCAAAGATAGACATGCTATTAATACTGGTCTACTGTACAGAACAGGTAGGAAATATGAATAAAGCAGACAACGAACCAGATGCAAAGTAACTATTATCTGTACTACTTGTGTACAAACTGGACAAGGTATCATATAAAGCTGATCGCCCGTGGTACAGTTGTATGCTAATGTAAGACGTTTTATCCCAAGGATTTCAGTATTTCTCTTCTGCTTTTCAGCACGCTGTATAAATATGTCAGCTCGCTTGAGGCTAGCTTCAGTATCTGTAGTACAGTAGCAACATTAAGGTATATCTGGCCAGAGCAGAAGGAAATTTAAACACCTGATTTACCTCATTGCTGAAACCTGAAACATTTATGGTATCAACAAAGGAGTGCTAGAGCAGGTGTGAAGCTGCAGTAGAGCACTAAGAGTGCAAAATATATCAAATCTCTGACGTGTTCCAGTAGGGTGGGTCTCCATGCACAAAACTTGATAGGTGGTATGCATAGAGCACACAGAGAACTGGTTATACGATGTTGAGGAACCGGAAGACATATACTGCAGAGCCTTATTTCACATACATATATGTATATATACATGTATTTATTTATTTGTGTTTTTATTTTGGTATAAGTTTATGGATACTATATATACCAAAGCTGAAGCATTATTTAGACCAGACATCTTATCTGAATATTCTGCTTTTCCCAAGGTATTATTGTCGTCGAACTTGGAAGGTAACTTTTAATGCACAACAGTTAAAACTAGTAATTTTTTAATGCACTCAGAAACCTAGACAGTAACTAGTATGATTTTACTGAGAGAGAAAAAAGAAATTGATCATTTATATTAAAATATGCTGGCTTTTCTATTTCTAAAATGACAGAAATAAATCTTTTATACTGCCTTTCAATTAAATGCAAAACTAGTTCAGTCTGCTACTGTATATTCTTCCTGTCACAGGCAATATTGTCCTACCCAGTAGTTCAGTATCTAAGAGAAAGCCACTGGAGCCAATTGACTTGGCTGCCATCAGGAATTTTGGAAGCATCAGCATTTTAGCCTATGCGCCACTTATTACATTAAATCAATAACTTTAACAACCGATAGGTCTAGTTGTTACTGCACTGAGCTAATCATCTAAACCCAGAATTTAAGAGTGCGCTATAAACGTCATGTGACTATTCCTGAAGGCTAAAGACAACAAATTTATCTTCCTCAACTAAAAATATTGAAATTATTTTTGAAACTCAGCTAAGAAAATATGGACTTAATTGCTGTTAAAAGCACATAATCAACAAAGATTAGATTAAAATACTTTCTTGGATATCCATACCTGTAATAGGTTTGCGGGGAGGGGTTGGATGGAGTTTTTTGTTTGGTTGTATGGGTGGGGATTTTTTGTTGTGTTTCTCTGGTTTTTGTTTGTTTGTTTTTAACCACTTTGCAAAGTTGAAGAGGAAGCTAATAATAAAAGATTGTTTTTTACTGGTGGTTCTTATATCAGTGTGGTGGTGATATCTATAGAAAAAATGGAAAAAAATAGGAAATTGACTGTATATTTCAGCACCCTTCCTCCAGCCCACACTAATTCTTCCTCCCTGAAACCACTGTGAAGATTCTAAGCTTCTGAATTTTTTTAAGCAAGAAAAAAAAAAAAGAAATAAAACCCTGCCAGAAAAAAATGTTTGACATTTTTCCAGCATGGAACAGCTGCTTCTCTTCTTCAGCAGAACAAGGATGCTTCTTTGAGGTCTGTAACAGACAATATTGTCTGGATCAGTGACAGATATTTGATCTCGTCAATTCACTAGTAGAAACAGGTGCATTACACCCCTGGATTTCTAATGTGCTACAGGGCTCTGTAATCCCTAAAAACTTCAGAAATAGCAACTTGTATCTGTCATACAGCTGGGACTACCTGCCTCTCAAACCAGAATCTACCTCTCTAAATGACAGAAGCACAGCTCTTTCTCTGAAGCTGTCCAAAATGGTACCACAACCTGGTCCTCTTCCTAAACACTGCTTAGAAAAATACTAGAAACTGTCATATTCTCCACAGTGACTTGGTTGATTTCAGTCATACTTAGATACCATTTCCCCGTTGAACTTGTCTGCCACAAAAGACCATTGCAGGAGTCAATACTAAGATTAGTAAAGAGATTTCTTTGTGGATGTTAATTGTTTCCAGGTAAACAATCACATACATGGAAGAAAAATGTATCAGTGTCTACAGAATAAGAAGACCTCACTTTCTACTCAAGAAGTCCTTGCTTTGCAAATCACCAAAATGTACTGATGGTAGACTAAGGAAGAAACTGTTTCCCTTCCTTTCTTACATTTACTAGTCATCCACTGCCAGTCACTGCCAGAACCAAGATAATGGATTGCATAGTCTTTTTGTCCAGTTTTGTAGGGACATTTTTATGATTTTCAGTTTAGAAACCTGAGGAGGAATAAGCACAGCTGCTAAAGTCTCTTGCAGAAAACGTATTGCTTTTGGGGATCCAGACTCAACCTGACAAGATTAATGTGACATCTTTAAGATTAGAACTCTTTCCTCTTAAAAAATGAGAGAGATAGATAAAATAAGCAATAATTGCTTCTGTAAATAAGTAATACTTAAAATGTTTTTAATGGAATTTATCCCAAGGCTATAGACAGCTAAATTTAAGGATCAAAATAAACAAGTGAAACTACGTGTCTAAGCTTCCATTAGGGCTAGTGCAGAGCTATGGAACAATTCATTCACCTGCATATGAAGTGACCTAGGTTATCCCACATGGCTTTCAGATGCTGCTACAAGAAGTATGATTCTATCTGCTTTGTGTCATATATGCTAGATCTATGTGGATATCTTAACCTAGAAACATTTGAAGTGACATTGCACACCCAGTTCTAGGCAAATTCTTTAATCCCCAGTCAAAAAGTCATTGGGGTCTGGAGAATTGTGCAGGTAGCTATATAGAGATGACTACTTTTTGTTGACTGAATAGATCTCCATAGTCTATTGGCTACATGTAGACCTTTGTTGATCTACTGACTCTCTATTATACATATCAGGAAGTGAAAACACCTGGTTTATGTGAAGACTCCTGAATCTACAATATAAAGATGAAAACTTTTAGTGGTTTGGGCAGTATTAGTTACCTAAACATGGAAAACTAGTGGCACTTGCAACTTGCTAGGTTATTTAAAACATGCACACAGGTAGATGTATAGGACAAAGAACTTATTGGAAACCTGCATCTTTCTGCAATAGCAGCAGGATCCCAAATGGGATACAGTACAGAGCCTAAAATGTTGCTAGATCATTAACAAATCTGATCATTAACAAAGCAAATTTGAAATGAGATGCAGTTACCTAAATATCAACATTATTTCTGCTGTGGACTTCTTAAAGCAAGCCAGCTGACCTTCATCTAGCAGGCCAGAAAGGTTCTTCCACAGACTGTGTCTTTCAGATACCCTAGGGCATTCAAATGGCACTAGTCATCTACATTTAGACATCTGAAGTCCTCTGCTACTAACACAGCACAAAGCACAGTCATATTTTCAAATCCTTGTCAACATAAAACTGAAAAAGTGCAAAAGGAGGGATGTAAATATTGAATAGAATACGAAAACCTAAAAAATACATTGCAAGCAAGCAATTTCCATTTTAACTTTAGAAGGAAAAATCTCCGAGACAGTTAAATAGATTAACATTTAAATAGATTCAGATGGTAAGTGTGCTACTGCTAGATTATTTAAAATCCTTATAGCACATAGGTCAAATAATGTTACTTGGCAATTTTATCAATGGAAGAGGCTAGCAAATGGAAACAAATGACATAAAAAATGCCTGATAATATTAGGCCATATGAAGAAAGCATATATAATAAGGGAGGAATGAAAAATCCTAAGGAGATAGATCAAGTGTGCTTTTGTGTGTAGTTCTGACTATCCATGTCCAAAAAAATTTAAATATATCTAGAAAAGATATAATGAAGAGGTACTATAATGATCAAAAATCAAGATAAGTGTTTCAAAACAAACCTGCAAGTAGCTTTGTTTTCTTCTCTCTTAGATATAGCAGGGGAATAAACACAACAGACAAAAATAAACACTGTAGTCCAAAGAACAACATAAACACATCAATGTGTTTGTCAGAGATTGTTAGAGAAGAAACTTTATCTGGAAATTAGGTGTGTTTTGCCCGTGAGCCTGAAGTTCCAAGATAGTCTGCAATGGAATGAATGGTGGAAACAGGTCCCAGGGTGACAATACTACAAAATTCTGAGTGCAAAAGGACAATATCCTTTGGTCCAATAACAGGATAGACTACTGCCTGGAGATGACAATGGATGAACTAAGAAGTTCATGTTAACCCCAAGCTACTGTTTATAGCATAATTCTGTGTAAAATCTCAGCAGTTTAGTGAGGAAACTCAAAGACAAATTTTGAAGAAAATTTTATCCGTAAACTGTTGGACTATATCTACAGAAAGTATGACATCTAAGGCAAAACTAATGTGGGATTTAGCAACTGTTCTCAACTTTCCTATAACTTTGAAGACCTGCTCATAATTTGATGTATCTCAGGGACAGGAGAAATATATTATGGACTGGTTCAAAAGGGTCTGAAAACTCATACTTTCTTTTAATCACAAATAAGAGAAATTATTTTCTTCAGTAGAGTCGTACACACTTCTCTGTGTATTATGGGAAGTTCAAGGTCTTCTTCCAGGTCTTCTTCCTCTAAACTTTCAAATCTCTGTGCAGGAAATGCTAATTAATCCAAAAAGGGACAGAGAAAGACTTGTCCCTGACTACTACCAGCCATCTGTGAGGGGAAGAACACTGCTTTGCTTCTTTAATAAATCATACAAATGGGTGTCTTCTAGGTTTTCAAATGAGGACTGAGAAAAGGCCAAATTAATAGAACAAGAACAGAAGTTTCAGGACATACTGAAGTCCTTATTCTACTTATTTTTTTAAAAATGTAGAATTCATGGGATTCCATTTCAAGACCCATTTCATTATCAGGCTTTGATATATTGAGGAATATTAAAACCAAAGATTCTTTTGTATATGGGACCTTGGTTTTCTAATGTATTCAGCAAAAGGAGACAAAAATACTCAATTTCTCCTTCAACAACATGAATTTATTTCCAACAAATTAATTGATTCATGTTGTTCGCATGAACATACATGATCTGTGGTGTCAGTTTGGGAGGATGGATCTTTTTGCAGGAATAAGGTGAAATAGTACAAATTTCTTTCTGGCATCTTATGCCGAAGCCAGATTTGAAGATTCATATTTTAATTCTCATACATAGAATATGTACAGCTGATATCAACACCACCAGAGAACAAAAGATGGGGCCAGTTCTGTTTAATATCTTTATCAATGATTTGGATGGGGGTTTGAGTGCACTGTCAGTAAGTTTGCGGATGACACCAAGTTTGGGCCAGAGTGTTGATCTGCTCAAGGGCAAGAAGGCCCTGCAGAGGGATCTGGGCAGGCTGGATGGATGGGCTGAGGTTAAGTTGTATGAGATTCAACAAGGCTAAGTGCTTGTGTCCTGCAGTGAGGTGCTGGAGCGCATCCAAAGAAGAGCAATGAGTCTGGTGAAGGGTCTGGATCACAAGTCTTATGAGGAGCAGCTGAGGGAACTCGGGTTGTTCAGTTTGGAGAAAAGCAGGCTCAGGGAAACTTTATTGCTCTCTACAACTACCTGAAAGGAGCTTGTAGCGAGGTGGGGGTCAGTCTCTCCTCCCAAGTAACAAATGGTACAACAAGAGGAAATGGCCTCAAGTTGCACCGTGAGAGGTTTAGATTGGATATTAGGAAAAATTTCTTCATTGAAAGGGCTGTTAAGCACTGGCACAGGCTGCCCAGGGAAGTGGTTGAGTCACCGTCCCCAGAGGTACTTAAAAGACGTGTAGATGTGGTGCTTAGGGACTTGATGATCTTGGAGATCTTTTCCAACCTAAAAAATTCTATGATTCTATGATATAATTTGTCTGATTTTTATTGCTGAATTTTATAATATAAATGGATTACTATAACTTTTAATACTATGTCTGTGCTCATTAAAATATTAACATCAGAATATTATAAAATCCCTAGCAATTGTATCAGGACTTGAAAATTGCTCTCCCTATTTACTGCATTTTAATACAGTCACTCACTGAAGAAACACACGGGTCAGACTTTTTGGCCATGTCTGTAATATGCTGACATTTAATGATGATACCTTTCCTCTTTTCACTTTTATTTAAACTTGGGCAGATTAAGTCAGAAAGCACGTATTGAGAAAAGAAAAAAAAAATAGGGGTATAAAATAGCAAATATTAACTACTGTTGTAGTCAGTGAATCACAGGTCCCACTGAATTCAGGAACATGAGGAGACTGCTACATCACTTCAGAATGTGTACATGCATGTGTGTACATTTATACGTCATTATCATGTACAAACATAGGGTGCTTTTCCAAAGAGTTCTATTGTCAACTTTCTTAACAACATTTGCTGGCTTTAAACGATCCCATATATAAACCTGAAGAAAAATAAATCTGTAAGTAGTGCTGCAGAAAAAAGATCCTGATATACATTTCAGCATGTGTTTTTAAATCCTCTGACTGAAACTCACAATCCTTTTACCAGCTTAGAACACTGATAGTAATTCTATTACCACTGCAATAGCCATCCCTCTCTAATTCTGTAGACACAATTACTGTGCACCATGCAAGATGAATACAAATTAACAGAAGAAAAAACACTGTAGAAAAGAGAAAATCAGTGTGGGTTGAAATGTTCCTGCAGGGGATGCTCTTGCACTCTTCAGTTTAGCTGAATGAGCTTCCAGAAACAGTGAAAAAAGAACGGGGGGTGGGGGAGAAAAGAAAAAAAGAAGAAAGAAAAAAAGAAACCCAAAACATCAAGCAGTGTTCTGTATATGATATTTCTCCTGCCCTTGGTAATTCATACAGATACAATTAAAATTTTAATTAACACTGTTATCTAGGATTTTTTTTCATTGTGAATAGCTATTCAGTACTTTAAAGAAAGCAGTCAGTGCTTATGCGTAGAGAAAAAAATCCATTGTGTTTCACTTTTTAGTCAGTAAACGTTTCTGTTTAAATTTATGCCAAATTATAGGGGAAGATATTTAAATATAATGTGCTTTTTTTTTCCCCCTGAATAAAATTCCTCATCTCTGATACCTTTGCAAAAAAAAACAACATAAGCAACCTTTAGCAATGGATATACAAGAAAATGAGGTGAAAACAAAAATAACAGGCTGGTCTAGCTTTGAAACTTTCTTTGCATAAAACTAAGAAAAGCTGAAGACTACAGCTGCATACATTTTATTACTAAGTATGCTGGAAGCATATGCCATAGTGACAGTCTATTTTATTTTTGACAGAAGAGAATTTGAAGGTGAACAATAGTACCTAATATTTAAGTTTTGTACAAAAAAAAACCCTGCTTTGTAGGAGTTGGGTAAAACATTTGTTGATTTTTAAGCCTTTGTATTTTGCCTTACTTCTCATGTAGTCTTCTTAATGGGAGGTTACCTTCCTTTTTTGTTATCTTCTGTAATGTATAAATTCTTACATCCCACCATGCTTTACAACTCCAAGAGCATCTGCCCTCCTCAATGTAATGCAGATCTGTCTTCTGATACAGAGAAAGTTTCTCTATTGTTACAAATAGAGAAGTAAAAGACTTACAGTTTTCAGTAAAAGCTTTATTATCAAAAATTGTTATTTATTAAATATAACATACTTGGGACAGGAACTGGACTGCTCAACTTAGCTACTAAATGGGACTTTTATTTTCACATCTATTGAGGCAAGTACCTAGGCTAGGAGGGCAAATTCTTCTTATGGAGGCTCTCAAAGACACTTGCCGCATCCCACCTCAGTCAATGATTTAGGCATTTATTTCATAAGGGTCCTTTGCTTAAGTGCTTGATTTTTCATGCAGGTTATATGCTGACATTAAATAGACACTATCCTGCCCTTATGACCCTATGTAACAAGCAAGCAATACATTTTTCCCTCATTATAAGAGCACAAGACCTATCTGGAAGTCTGCCAGGGTTATGCCACAGGTATATATCCCTTCACCATCCCCTCATCTTACATTCTAGTTTGATTCTCTATTTATCAATTATTTCCCTTAAACTTAAGCAGCAGATCAATAGTGATCCTCTGACTGACCACATTAAACTCACCTGCTTCTCAAAGCTTTTGGGACAGCTGATAGATAAGAGTTTTCTCACTTTTCTTCAAGGAGAAGGAAGGAAGGAAGGGAGGAAGGGAGGAACAGTTATTCTGTTGTTGATTATAAAAAATACCCAGGTTCTATAAAGCCCACTCTTATTTTAGCTCAACAATGTTAAGCTATGTTAAGTTAACCAAGACTATATTAGGAACACCTGGGAAAGTTAAGACTGCCTGCTTTAAGCTTTTCTCAGGAGCTTTTAATTGGACTAATTCCTATCCAAGCTAAAGAAGACCTAAAGCCCTCTTTTGTGGATCTTGATCTACACCTCAAAAGGGTGAAATCTGTCTCCTCTCAAAATGAACTGGGAAATCCCCAATATCAGTACAAGGTGGGGGATCAAAGTGCACTCACAGCCCAGAAGGCCAACTGTATCCCGGGCTGCATCAAAAGAAGCATGGCCAGCAGGTTGAGGGAGGGATTTTTCCTCTCTACTCTGCTCTGGTGAGATCCTGCCCGGACTACTGCTTCCAGCTCTGGAGCCCTCAGCACAGGAAAGACATGGCTGGAGAGATGTGGTGGGTTTGACCTTGGCTAGAATCCAGGTCCCCACCAAAGCCGCTCTATCACTCCCCCTCCTCAGGTGGACAGGAGAAAGAAAAATATAGTGAGAAACTTATGGGTTGAGAGAAGGACGATGAGAGATCATTTAGCAGTCATCATCATGGGCAAAACAGACTCATCTTGGGGAAATTGGTTTAATTTATTGCCAATCAAAATCAAAGTTTGATAATGAGAAATAATAACAAATCTTAAAACACCTTCCCCACACCTCTCCCTTCTTGCAGGCTCAATGTTGCCTCCACGTTGCCTCCAATTTCTCTACCACCCCCCCTACCGAGCAGCACAAGGGGATGGGGATTGGAGTTACTGTCAGTTCATCACACATTGTTTCTGCGGCTCCTTCCTCCTCAAAGGAAAGACTCACACTCTTCCCTTACTCCAGCGTGGGGTCCCTCCCACAGCAGACAGTCCTCCACAAACTTCTCCAACATTAAGTCATTCCTGAAAATTTCCCACAGGCTAGGTCCCTTCCACAGGGTGCAGTCCTTCAGGAAGACACTGCTCCAGCGTGGGTCTCCCACGCGGTCACAAGTCTTGCCAGCAAAGCTGCTCCAACATGGGCTCTTCTCTCCACATGTCCACAGGTCCTGCCAGGAGCTTTCTTCAGTGTAGGCCTCCCATAGGGTCACAGTCTCCTTCAGGCCTTCAGGCATCCACCTGCCTGAAGATAAGGGCAAAATGTATTTTAGCCCATATAGTACACATTGGATGCTTTCCTAAAATTACCATTACAGAATATAAATAGAGATGTGTTTTTCTGTCAGCTTTCACTGTTTGAGAACCACTGAATCTGAATGAAAATTTATTGGCAAGAACTGCATTTGGTGTTTTTTGTCTATGGCAACCCTTCACATCCTTATTAAGGAGCAGGCACCTAATCTGCTTAGCCTGATCCAGACTGTAAATTTGCTGCATGATTGAATTCTGGTTTTAGTGTTGACGATATCCCTGGGATCATGAACATCATAAGATAACTGCCAAGAACTGATCAGTTCAATGGAGATATGAGAACAGTGAATGTCAGGGCAAGCAAAGATATATAAATTAGTGACATGATACCCCAAGAAACAGAGAGGGGAAATGAACTTTCCTGAAAGAATGATTCAGATCAAGAACACTTAAGGTTTGGAAGTGGCTGCTATGCTCACCCATTCTTCTAGTGTTTTATTTAAATTCAGGCAATCTGTAGTATGTGTCTGGTTAACAGCAAAGGATTTCTGAGCCCAGAGAGGCAAATAACTGCTTCACATAATCAGATTTTCAATATCACCTGGTCTCTGAGGTGAATCAAAGATAAATTAGAAAAGCTGATGTTTCCCCCCTCTCCAACCTGATATGTGTGAAGATCCTCTGTTAAAAAATATTAACTTAAAAAATACTTCAAATAGCTGCTTTCCTGAAATTCAGTTTTCAAAATTACCTTCATGGTTTCCAAAATTACTGAGTGGAAGTCTAGAGTTGTTTCTTTACCAGAAAACGAACTTAGACCTCAGTCCAGCAACATGAAATTCTTCAGGGCAATAGCCTCTAGGGAATAATTACTGTATTGGTAATATGTGGGAATTTAATGAGTAAGGCCCTAAATGTTTGGTATTTATTCATAGAAACAGAATCATAGAGTGATTTTGGTTGGAAGGGACCTTCAAAGATCATCTAGTCCAACTCCCTTCCATGGGCAGGGACATCTTTCACTACATCAGGTTGCTCAAAGCTCCATCCAATCTGACTTCGAACACTTCCAGTGATGGGGCATCCACCCCTTCTCCGGGCAACATGTTCCAGAGTTTCACCACACTCATTATAAAAAATTTCTTCCTTATGTACAATCTAAACCCACACACTTTCAGTTTAAAAGTGTTGCCCCTTGTCCTGTCACTACGGACCCTGGTAAAAAGTCTGTTGTGGTTTAGCCCCAGCCGGCAACTAAGCACCACGCAGCCGCTCGCTCACTCCCCCATGGTGGGACGGGGTAGAGATTGGAAGAGTAAAAGTGGGAAAACTCATGCGTTGAGATAAAGACAGTTTAATAGGCAAAGCAAAAGCCACGCACGCAAGCAGAGCAAAACAAGGAATTCATTCACCACTCCCCATGGGCAGGCAGGTGTTCAGCCATCTCCAGGGAAGTAGGCCTGCATCATGCATAATGGTTTCTTGGGAAGACAGACACCATAACTCCAAATGTCCATCCACCTCTTCTTTCTTCTTCGTCCCAACTTTATATACTGAGCATGACGTCATACAGCATGGAATATCCCTTTGGCCAACCTGGGTCAGCTGTCCTGGCTGTGTCCCCTCCCAGCTCCCCGTGCACCCCAAGCCTTCTTGCTGGCAGGCCAGCATGAGAAGATGGACTGTCCTTGACTGCTTAGCAACAACCCAAAACATCAGCACCTTATCAACATTTTCTCATCCCAAATCCAAAACACAGCCTCACACTAGCTTCTGTGAAGAAAATTAACTCTACCCTGGCTGAAACCAGGAGAAAGTCTCTCTACATCTTTCTTATAAATCCCCTTTAAGTACTGAGAGGCCACAATAAGGTCTCCCTGGAGCCTTCTTCAGGCTGAACAACCCCAACTCAACCTTTCTTCACAGTAGAGGTGTTCCATCACTCTGATAATTTTCATGGCCCTTCTCTGGACCCATTCCAAGTCATCTATATCTTTCCTGTGCTGGGGACCCCAGAGCTGGATGCAGTACTTCAGGTGAGGTCTCACAAGAGTTAAGTAGAAGGGGAGAATCAACTCCCTTGACCTGCTGGCCATGATTCTTTTGATGCAAACCAGGGTACAATTGGCTTTCCGGGCTGCAAACCCATATTACAATGAAGAGCCCAACATGCTCTTTCTCTCTCAGAAAGCCACATAAATAAATACATACATACATAAACCCAGAATTTTATGTATTGACAGTTATATGTATATTCCTTTAAATTACATCTCACTTAAAGCTTTGGTAGATAACTCAGTGACTAAAGAGTGGAACATGTTTCTTTAGGAAACTATAAACAAGTCAGGAAATCATTAAGAACTGTTTTTAGTTTGTTTGACTAAACCTATTTCCCCTGGTGGTTTTGTCTTCCTTGAATAAAGCTCTTTCATGACAGAGGACTACTCTATAGCAACTTGCCTATGCTAAATCAACTAAGGTCCACCATGTAAAGTGTTAGCAAGAGGATTGATATTTGGTGGACATGTTTATTATTGTATTAACAAAGAATTTAAAAGACTGTATTCATTTTGGCACTCCAACTATCTTGGAGTGTTTTGCTACATTTATCTCATTTCTGCACCAGCTCAAAAATGTCAAGGATTTCATTTTTTGAGTTTATGTGTCTCTAATTTTGCATCCCATTGAAGAAACACTGGATTGGGTGAGAACCTTTTAGAAAGCATATAAACCACACTATGTTAGAAAAATACACAAATGCATCACTGATAACTGTATTTTTCTTTTTACTTTACCAGGAACTAGAATATTTATACCTCAGCTCTACTGTTTTCTAATTTAGCAAGGCTAACATCGGATGTTAGTACCAGCAACAAGCACTTTAGTATTTTAATTTCCTACTGTTCTATTTTTGTCTTCCTTCTTTTTCTCAGAATGATTTTTTTTAAGATGAGGAAACATAACAGCATCCCTCTTTTCATTCATGTATCAATTTAATTGATGCTCTGGAACTGTCTGCTATTTTGCATACAGAGGGAGTTGATTACTTAAAACATATTAGCTCCTAGAGAAATAATCTATTTTTTTTTTTAATTTTTCACAGACGAAATAGTCATTCTTGTATATACATATAAATCAAGTTTTAAAGTTAATTCTATAACTGTTCTTGTCAGGACTTTTTTTCTTTTTTTTCTTTTGTTTTGCTTAATTTAACTAACTTTTGACAATGGTGCCTAAATGTATTATAATATAACAGCATAGTAATTTCTCAGAATCTATTTTCATAGGCAGAATAAAATGAGAAGAGGACAACTTCCGTTTCCCTAGATGCACTTCCTCTTTTTATTGAGATTCCTTTCATCTTAGCTTGTACATAGAAAACCTACAGCCTGAGGAATGTTGCATTAATTTAATTCATATTTGGTGTTAATTAAATTGCTTTTATCATAGTTTGATTGGTAGCACTGTACTCTGTGTTCATATGTGTCCTTCCAAAGGCCTTTAAAGCTCTTTGTACACACTTGGAAGCTATTTTTTATGAGCACAGGTTAGGACCATGTTCTTTTCCCAAGGCCAGGTATCAGAGACTGTCTGTATTCATTTTGTATAATAATTTCTACTAGATTATATCCGTGCTCCTTGTGCTACCCTGTGGTACTAAATATATTTATTATTTTTGCTTTTACCTTTGTGAATGTGTTTCTTTCAGTTAAAAGTGACTGAAATAATGATAGGACTGTGTTGTAGCCCACCAGAGTATTGCAGCTATCGCATGTGCAGAGGCAGAACATCAAAGGCCTGTGTGAGTTTGAGAACATAACGCTGTCCAGAATATGGTACTGAAGAGGCACATAGTGGGGAGCTTGTCCATGACGACTTCTGACAGCTGGAACTGAAAAAAATGAATAATTATGGTAACCTTAAACACCATAGAGATGGTGACTGGTCTACAGACCCAGCTAGCTTACTGGACCTGGTTTTGCTCCAATGTACAGATATACTTTGAAGTGTTTGAAAGTAGTATAACACGTACAGTTTATCTTATTTTTTTTTTTAGGTCAACTACTTTAAAAAAATATATGTTAGGGAATTTTAAAATAAATAGGTTAAGGTTTTCCCCATTATTCTATTATAATATACAACTCTATGGCTTTTTATTGTCCTATCCATATTACAACATATAGCATGCAGGTGCATGAACAAAATGTAAGTAAAATTTTTAATTTGAGCTTAATATAATCTAATCCTTATAGAATCTCAGTTCACCTGCCTAAGGAGGTTGATCAGTTTACTAGGATAGATAAGTTATTTGCCCTTCATTTTTCTTCTTTTTTTCAATAAAGAAACACTGTTGACTGCTATTTAGCATATATTCCTCAGATTCTGATCTGCAGATCTATTACCCACTTATATTACCTATTTATTATATATTTTTTCAATTCTTTTCTACACTGACTCTTTTTCATATCCTATAAATAGCATGCAGTTTTTCCCATTTCATTAAGATTTTTGAATTGTTATCATTCCAACACCCTGGCAATCTCTTCCAGCTTATTATCATCTGAAAATTTAATAAATACGCTATTTCCTGCATTATCAGGTCAACTTTGACAGTATTCTGTGGCTCCAGGTTCTTAGTTTAGTCATCCTTTCTTTGTGCTAGTGAAACAGTGGTACTATTATCTTTTTGGAACCATTTTTTACATCTGTTACAACAGCTTCCTCCAGACCATGTTTCTGAACTTGATTAAGAGAATGTCATGTGAGACAGCATCAAAATCCCCACCAGAGTCAAAATATGACATCTTTTTTGTCACTTGTCACAAGGCCTGTTTCTGTGTCATGGGAGGAAATTAGATTGGTTTGACACAGTTTGTTGTTGACAAATTCATGATGGTTGCAGGTGCTATATACCCTTGTGTAGGACATCATTACCATAAAAAAAGAAGAAATTGTAAGTACAGAGGGGAAAAGACACATATGTACTTTGTTTTTTTCCTTCTTACAAGCTTAGGAAGGACATTGATTTTCAGTCTTTCAGTTTCTCTGAACCCGGTGATTTTCTTTGTTCATTTGGCATACATATTTGAGGGATGGAACACATCTGTTATGAAGAAAGGCTGAGAGAGTTGGGGTTGTTCAGCCTGGAGAAAAGAAGGCTCTGGGGAGACCTTACTGAAGCCTTCCAGTAACTGAAGGGGGTCTATAAGAAAGATGGGGACAGAATTTTTATCAGGGCCTGTTGTGATAGGATAAGGGATGATGGTTTTAAACTAAAAGAGGGCAGATTTGACTGGATGTTAGGAAGAAGTGTTTCACAATGAGCGTGGTGACACATTGGCACAGATTGCCCAGAGAGGTGACAGATGCCCCATCCCTGGCAACATTCAAGGTCAGTTTGGATGGGCTTTGAGAAACCTGATCTAGTTGAAGATGTCCCTGCTTACTGCAGAAGGGTTGGACTAGATGACCTTTGAAGGTCCCTTCCAACCCAAAGATTCTATGATTCTATGATATTTTCAATTTCAAAACAGCTACTTGGAATAGCTTCTTGATTTCAGGTTCAGTCCAAATATATAACCTTTAAAATAAACACCCAGTATTTCTCATTGGCCATTTGCATCTGGTGGTACAGGGAGAACTCGCAAGGATAAGTTCCACAGGGAGACTAGTGCTTAAACAACTGAAAACTTGACACCATAGGGAATAGATTCCACTCCCATGAAAAATAAAATTCAAGATTTTGGTTGTTTTGCTGAATGATGTGCAAAATGTTGTGCAGACATGCAATTCAAGTTATTCTTTACAAGAACATTTTCATCTGGAAAAATTGGATATCCGTGAATGTCTCACAGATATTTCCAACAGACAAATCCCATTTAACTTAAGCTGCTTAAACTGATATAGAGTCTCTTCAGCTCTTATACCTTCAGTTTACCTGGTGCAAACCCTTTTCAGGAGCATGATATATAATGCAAACAAAGTGAATAAGAAAACAGGGAAAGGGAAGTTAGTCTTGGACATATTTAAAATGCTTCAAATTATATAAGTCCTTCTGTATTGTAAGGATATGAATAAATATGGAAATAATATATGAAGAATATAAATAGCATATATATACATGAATATAAGAATATATGAAGAAGATAAACTATATATATCGGAATATAAAATATTATTTTGAAGTGATTTAATAAAGTGTATTTAAGTTATTAATAAAATTAATAAATGTTGTTTATTAATAAATAAAGATATAATTCCTTAAAATAAAAGATCTACCTCGTAAGGACTGACTTCGATTCTATAGGAATTATCTGATTGTTCTACTGTTGTTAAAATTTGGGGAACCATGACTGGAAAGTGAAAGAAAAACAGTGGAGTATACTTTCAAGTTTTTGAGCTCAGGCTATGCCTCAGGCAGTAACACTGCATTTATCACACACAATCCAGATGAAAAATATCATTTTATGACCTTTAAAAAATTTATAGAAAACTGCAATGCAGAATATAAATTAAAGTGCTTTTTATTCAGAGAAAGTATTAGCACTAAGAGTAAGATACGTCTCTTTTCTGAAAACTGCTTAGCTTGCAGTATTACCTGAATTATGTCAGTGTCCTTTCTCTAACAAAAATTATCACCTGGGTACTTAGGCAATATAGACCTGCTCTGCTTAAAAGCTATTGATAACCATTTTGACTGTTAGAAGAATTTGCTAGGAATGTGTTTGCTTGTCTATATAACCTCTGTTATACTACAAGTCATGAAACAGTCATGAAAATTTGTGAAGTTCCGTTTAAAGATTAGTGATATTCAAAGGTGTATTTTTTTTCTTTTTAGTAAGGTGTATTTATTATACACAATGATAGAGCTATGACTCTGTAAACCCGAACAAAACAAACAGAAAAATATAAAATCGAAAGAGAGCATCAAAATAACGTTACCTGTTCCTTCCATTTTCACATTTTTTATGGAAAATTTAGATTCCACTTGGAAGCTTATTATATCCCAGATAATTTGGTAATAGGATTACAGGATAACACTCCTTTAAATCAATTGAAAGGCATCAAATTATTTCAGTTGGCCCATCTCTAAATAATGGCTTTCTAATTCCAAGATCATTTGAGCAACACTTTTAAGAATTTAGTTTCATATAAAATAAGTTTTCACTTTAAAAAGAGTTACCTATACATTGAAAAAAACACCAACAAAATACACCAACACAAAAAATAGCACAACAAAAAATTATGGAAGTTTGGCAAAATTTTTCTACGGTTCTGTCTTGGGTCTTTTTTGTCCACTGCCATTCTTCATTCTCACTGCAAGGGAACAAGGTCTTTTAACATTACCAGTGATCGACGATAATGTATCTGAGAAGACCTAAGCAAACAGACAAATGAGATTCTGACTACACATGTCTAAAATATGGGCAAGCACTAGTCACACAAGTATTGATTTTTTCAGTCAATACAGAGAAATAGGCATTTTAAGAGTGTGACTCATGTGACGTATAGAAATAAATCATGTCATTGAATTTTCTGTTTCTCGTCTCTTACTATGAATGAAATACAGATAGATAGATGTGCATATGTAAATATGTGAATACACATATATATATGTTCAGATAATCCTCCAGGAACCTCCAGACAAGTAAGTAAAATAAGTAATGTCCCATTTATTGGAATGGAAAACAGGGCCATGGACAGGTCCTTAACATTGAACTAGCACAGGGTCCAGCTGTGCAGTAACGGTGCTTCACCATTCTTCTGCTTCACTCTTCTGCTCATCTGTGCTTGATGTGTTCATTTTTGTGGGATTTTAGAGCGTACAGCAAATTTCATATGAAAGGAAAGGTTAATGACTACACTGTCGAGTTATTTTAGCCACCTTGGAACTTATGCTTTTCGTCTCCTAAACACTGAGATAAGACCTACCAAAAAAATTTAAATGAAAACTCAACTACTCTTAAACAATTTTACTGCATGTGAGCAAATTTTGTTAAACAACGTTGTAAGTCAATGGTGCCCATCTTTGCACAACTCAAAAGCAGCAAATATCAATTAGTAATGCATTGTGAGCAAGACCATATTTTCTTATCTCTACTGAAAAGCTTTTTTTGTTGTTGCTGTTTCTGTGGCTATTAGTAAAGTTTGCAGATTTTGTGGGTCACAGTGTGGGATCACAATGTTAAGCTTACCCTTTAATAGACTGCAGTGTTCAGTGGCTGTGTCTCTGATTTTTATCACTGTTAATTAGTTGCTGTACATGAACCACTTAATATTAAATCTAACTTTTGTTCTTCATTCCCTCATTTGAGAGTATTTTGAGCAGTTATCTCAGCTTTTACTGTGCTTGGGTCTTCTCAGATATATTAACATCATCAGTCATTGGGAATGTTAAAAGGTGCTTTGCTTCTCCTTAATAAATGCTAAATTATAAATGTGGACTAAGATGCGCCTAAGTAATTTTAAAGCAAAGACAGTAACATAATAGAGTTCCTGGAGGTATTTAGAAAGTCGGGTTAGAGTTTGTCCTGGTTTCAAGCTGAGATAGAGTTAATTTTCGTCACAGAAGCCAGTGTGAGGAGGTGTTTTGGATTTGGGATGAAAAAATGTTGATAACATACTGATGTTTTGGGTTGTTGCTGAGCAACCAAGGACGGAGCAGCGTTGCACGCGGGCTTGCCAGCAAGAAGACTGGGGGTGCAGGGGAAGCTGGGAGGGGACACAGCCAGGACAGCTGACCCAGGCTGGCCAAAGGGATATTCCATACCATATGACATCACACTCAGTATATAAAGCTGGGAAAAAGAAGAAGGAGGGGGAGAGGTGACATTCGGAATGATGGTGTCTGTCTTCCCAAGAGACCATTACGCATGACGGAGCCCTGCTTCCCTGGAGATGGCTGAACACCTGCCTGCCCATGGGGAGTGGTGAATGAATTCCTTGTTTTGCTCTGCTTGCGTGCACGGCTTTTGCTTTACCTATTAAACGGTCTTTATCTCAACCCATGAGTTTTCTCACTTTTACTCCAATTGTCTCCCCCGTCCCACCGTGGGAGAGTGAGCAAGCAGGTGCGTGATGTTTAGTTGCTGACTGGGGTTAAACCACGACAATCTTTGAGATGTGAATATTTGTGTGAATCTTAGAAAGAGCTTGTAAAAGAGAAGACTGGTACAGTTGCACAGAAATGTAATTATTCAGCATGACATTAGTCCTGATGAGATAGACTTTAAATACTTCTTTATCAGAGAATTTTCTGAGGACATCTATTTTAAAGATTAAATCAAAATTGATGACATCATAGCAGTCTCATCAAGGTGCATTTACACTGAAATTATTCTCATCCCTAATAGTACAAGGCCTTTTTTCATAATGTGGTTTCAGATTGAAAGGCAAACAAAAAACAACTGTGGGAGGAGAGCAGAAATACTGCACATTGACCCACCAAATTAAGGGCCACAGACATGCTGAATCAGAAGTTTCATTTATTGTTTGAAGTGACAACATTTTTGATATCACTAATCATTTAAAAATGGCTAAAAAATTATATTGTCAGAAAGGAAAGTGTTTTTACCAGCTGTGCTATGCAAAACTTTACTGTATTAACAGATTTCTAGCTTAATTCAAGGATTCAGTCATTACTAAGGCTAGAAGTTACCTTGATACCTATTGCTCTGGGTGGCAACTAGCAACTATTTAGCCCTACTGATTTATACACAGGTCTGAGAAAGTTCATTATATATATTTCTTAGCTACTTGTTGTCATGTAATTTCAAACTCCATAGAGACCTTGCCAGGAGATGGTAGTTTGGTTTGCATAGTCATTTGAAATATTAAAAATTCTGAGAAATAGGTATTGCTCACAGATTAATGGAAGCTGGGACAACAGGAATTATTGTTCATGGAGGAAAAGTATTTCACTGAATTAAGATGGAAATAACCCTAGAAGGAAGATACTTGGAAGGGTAGAATAGAGAGGTTTAATAGAAACCAAGAAAGAATTTGTGTGTGTGTGTTTGAAAACCACAGAATAACGATTTCATATAGAAAAATAATTTTGAATTTCGTATGAACAGATTCTCCCGATTCAATGACAGGGAAAGTTTCGATACGATCCCAACAACGAGTTTAAGACATAAACGAGGTCAAATGCCGTATACCCAAAACAACTTTCATCATCAAAAGTAAAAAATCAGTAGCAATAACTTATTGTCAAAAGTAAGAAATTAGTAGCAAAAGTAAGAAATTAGTAGCGATAGGACAGAACGGAATAAAAAGACAGAAATCAAGCAAGCATTCGGGATAGAGTTGCAAGGAAAGTCACCACCATGGATACGCAGCATGCTGGGGTCCAAGCGTCTCTATGTTTTGGTGGTGGGCAATTGCAGCGGAGGCACAAAGTCTTGTCTTGGTAGTCCCTTTTGTTCTCATTCACAGGCTGTGATTTCCATGACGCCATGTACTTGCCCATCTGCACATGCACATACACCACACGGCTCCAGCCCCGCTCCTCACGCGACTATCACGACTATCACATGACGCAATGGTGCATGATTGGGCCTTGGAGCACCAATCAGAGGTCTCCGTGGCCCCGCAGCCGCTCCCATTGCCAGCCGAAGGAATTCTTGCCCAGACAAACAATCTTTGAGACAAATGTCCCATAGTTCAGTCTCTCACACAGATGCAACACCATGTATAGAGAAATGTCCTAGGCACAGACAATGGAAGATGTACACGCCTTGTCTGGGAGAATGAAACTCTCCATGGTACATATTTGAAATAAACTTGATCAGAGTACAAACTTTATACTCTATAAAGGTATACAGAGACTTACTCTTTCTCTTTCTCACAATCCTTTTTGGTATTTTTCCACAGAGAGAGACATATTCAGCCTATATTTCCCTAATATAAGTAGTAAAATTTCCTGCAGTTTGCCACTGTATAATTTTAACATGAGTAAGTTAGCACTTTGATAAATGAAAATTTGCTTTTATGACAAATATTATAGTATTTTTTCCTCTGCAATAGTTTTAAAATTGCTGGGTCTTTATTTAGATCACATCAATAACCTTTCTGTTATTAATTTAATCAGACAATCAGAGAAAAGCATAGGATCACAGAATGGTTGAGGCTGGAAGGCACCTCTGGAGAACATCTAGACGAACCTCCAGCTCAGAGCAGGGGTAGCTAATGCAGGTTGCTCAGGGCTGTGCACAGTCTTCCTTACCTTCCCCATCAAGTGTTCATGCACATAGATAAGATCCTCCTGAGCCTTCACTTCTCCAGGCTGAAATATCCCAGGTCTCTCAGCCACTCCTCACATGTCAGATGCTCCAGTCCATTATTCATCTATGTGGTTTTTCATTGGATTCACTTCAATATGTCCATGTCTTTCTTGTACTGAATGATGGGGCAATTTTTCTGTTTGCATCAAGCAGATAGTTGAGGAGAAGAAATATGACAGAAGAAAGAGTACAGCTGCCAAAAGTGACAGCTTTAACAAAGCAAGGACTGTTACTGGCTTGTAGCAGGACTGCAGCTATACTAAGGTATTGACAGTAGGTGACAGTGTCTAGGGAAAACTGGTGATCCACAGTAAAAAGATGAGAAATGTTTCTTGTATATTTAAAATCCCTGTGCGTTTCTGTATGAATTTATTATTATAAACATATCCATCTATTACTAAGCAAATATCAAGAGATGCAGAAAGATAAAATAGTATTCTTTAGCGAGAAAAATACGTTTGATTCATAACGTGAAAGCCAGCTCTTGTCACTGGTTCCCTCTTTATTTATTTCTTAAGTGAAATTTATCTCATTTGCTAAAAAACTGTACACACCTCACAAACATCTTTTCTGTAATGAAAAACCTGTACACAGCGCTATCAAAATGTTTCAAATTGCACCCACTTTTGTCTATTATTACCTTATCTGCAGATGAGAGAACCATAACAATTGCATGCAACATTAAACAGAGCTGATCTGCATGAATCTCTGTCCTAATTTTCTCTCTTCCAGCTCTATGGACTTCAGGGAGAAACAAAAATAATGACTGGACTAACAACTTCTGGCCTCTGCAATCCAGTATCTTGTAGAGATTAATAATAATAAAAAGTAGACCAAAAAACCAAGGCAACTGGAACTTTAGACACAATCTACTTCAGCCTTCCACAAAAATACAGATCTATATATTAACTTACATGATGACTGGCACAAATTTGAAAAAAAAAATTTTTCCATTCCCACCACCCCCCCCCTTTTCAGTCCTGTTTCTGACCGAGAATTGTTGGTTTTCCTCAGCCAACATAATGTTAGACACATTTCTGTCATTCAAAGTCTTGGTAAAGTTCCAGGTTTAAGAGAGCTTTAAAACAGACACCAAAGAGGGACCTTATGGTTTTGAGGCACTTTTAAACATAGATTATGTTAATGCTGTGAATCATTCTTTGTTAAGGACAGCCAGTAAACACACAAGACTCTGATCTTGACATTTATTCTATAGGGAAACAGATAAAAAGACAAGTCAATAGGATCTCTTTAGGTGCACTAATACAAATTTGCTAGGAAAGGATGAGAAGCTTTTTGCCCTATGCTGCAGCAAAGACACCAAATCCCTTCTACCTTAGATTAATTATTTGGTTTATGATAAAAGCTTTCCTAAGGGTTTCTAAGACCCTGTCTGGAACCCCTCTATGTGTGTAGAAACCTAAAAGAAAGTTTAATAGGACAGAAAAATAAAAATAAAAATAAAAATAAAAATTCTTAATGACATAAATGTCTCAGATTAGTATGGCATGCCCGAAAAAGTAGGGAAATATGGATGGTCTGCACAGAAATGTTATCTGAATGTTTGGAGAAGCCTTACCGTACATACTTATGGAAAAATTCACTGTTTCAAATTACACCAGTATTTTAAGCACTATTTTAAAATCAGAGAAAGAGAAGAAAATGAAATGTTAAGTCTCATGCATCTAAGACTGTTTCTCAGCCCATTGCATTATGGCAGCCATGTTTAACAGCCATATATCGCCATAATTATATTAGGATACAGATGAAGGAAGAGATAACTGAAATGACTCATCACCACGTTGAATAAAAACTTTAAAAATTTACTTTCTTTTTTCCATTTGTGCCAGAGGTTACTTCTAGACTCCCTATGCCTGATTCTGATCTATATTATTTTTTACAGACATCAGAGGAATCACACTAAACTTCCAATACAATATGCAAGATCAGAATTGGGAACAGTGGTTTTTATATATTAATTGGGGAAGTTTAAGAAGCTATTGTAATGCTATGCAGTCCGAATTTTAAATCTTTATTCTTTACTTTAGTCTCAGAATCATGCAAAATATTTCATTCAATCTTCCTTTGTATCTCTTCCCAGAAGAATAAACGATCAAGTGTGTTCTCTGCCTCTCTTGTAATCCTTATTTCTCCGTAGAAATACAGCACGTTTCTGGTATTCTAGTTGCATGTTTTAACAAAAAGTTTCAGTTAAGGGACAGGCTCTTCAAGGCAACTTTATGTTAAATTTTCATGAAGCATCAACAGCTTTTTTTTTTAATATAAATTAATGGGAGTCTAAATAGCACTTTTAAACTCGATACATATATAAATTAATTAGGGGTTGAAATTTATTGAAAGCAACTCACTCCTTGCCAAGCTGTTCTAAGACTTGATTTTAAACTAACCAGTTTTTTATTAAAGGCCAACATCTATTATCTTTTCCCTGTTCAGATAAGTGAGGGATATGGTATTAGTTTCCAACGAAAAGGAAGAAAGTGCTGACCTCTTTCCTGGCTTGCCAGAACTCTCTACTTAGCAAAAGAAATGAAAAGAACATTTTGCTATCTAAACAGATTACGTTGGTACCAGAAGCTATTTATGTTCAATTATACTGACTGATTTATTTAGTGAGTGGGCATATTTTGGTAATTTGTTTAATAACATAGTAGAACAATGTTTATTTCATGGCATAATTAAAAAGGTTGGATTGTAATATAATAAGCTACTCAGTGCATGCCAGTAATGACATTACACAATTAAGGATTTCTGCATATTCCTGTGTATTAAGCTACATTAGTGTTGGATAGAGGTCCAGACTGAAAATATGGACACTTGAAGAAAGCTATAGAATATGAACTTTCATTATATGAGGTAGTCTTATCCATGTATTACGGTTTGCATGAAGATAAATTCTGAGTAGTTCAAGAAGACCACACCTCAAGATAGTTTTCACAAATAAAGATAAATGCTGAGGTATTTAACATGGCAGAGAAATGCATAAGTATACAAATTAACCGCTTATATATTTTGAATTATTTTCTTGAATTTTTAGAAGGAAAATTCTGCAACTGTACTGATTCATTCATATTACAGAATCACAGAATCACTAAGGT
>NW_010561168.1:7479-39835 GCF_000687285.1 Phaethon lepturus | reverse complement strand
AGCGGGTGGCTAGTGCCACCTGGTGCCGCAGGGGAGCAGGGCACGGCACCCCCGCCCCGCCACACCCCTGCCGGAGGCTGAGCGGGTGGCTCGAACAGGCCCGGGCTCAGCCCAGAAGGCGGGGGTCCCGCAGCTGGCCCAAATCCGGCTCAGGGGGGAAACCCATGTACCATCACTGCTCGCGCGCTTAAGGGGCCTTGATTTTCCAGCTGGCCCCAGGATAAAAAGGCCGGGTCGATTTTCTCCTATTCCCTGCCGCGCAGCAGAAGGTTTCACATGTATTTACTCACAAAATAATCTCTTCGTTCTGCACAGAAACGAGCCGCGCTGGGGGCTGTCGCCTAAGAAGCTGTTACCGAAGCCTGTTTGTCAGCGATTCAACCTTCACAAAAGGTGGGAAGAAATCGCTTTAGTTACGGTAAGCTGCCAACAGACTGAAAGAATATGAAAATAAAACCTTGCTCTGGGAAGGGTCTTTAAAATGACACCCCCTCGTTGCGCGCGTCTGGGCTGACATTTCCCAGCAGGGAGCTCTGGGGATGGGTCCTTCCTCAGCTGGACGGATTCTGCCGCTACCAACCAACAGAAGGATGGAGCAGAGACGGGGAAAGGATTAAGTCCCACTCGAAACATCTCTGCACAGCATTCACCAGCTGACCCTCATCTACTATCAAGCCTGGACAAAAGCCTCCCATTGATTCCTGTACACAGGCAGAAATCGGGGTTAATTCCAATTAAATCCATGGAGTAACCGTGGTATAAACAACGAGTGGAATCCGGCTGTTCTACCGCAGCAATCTTTTCAGCTTTCTGTATTCATCGATGCCCAATGAAGAAGAGGAGAGGTGCCACTGGAAAAGCAGCAGCTCAAACTATAAAAATAAAAGCAGCGACCCCAAAAAAGGGATGCAGCAATGTGCTAATTTAGTACGGAGGCTACAAGCCATCGGATTTCATTTATTTCTGTATCATCGGTCTTTACATGGACAAATAACTGGATCCAGAATAAATTCAACTATAACTTGTGCTTAGTCACTTCTCTTACCCTTCTTGAGCATCACACAAGCAAAATCTATCCTGGATAAAGCTAAATTGAGCACGAAATGGGCCTGTTATCCTACACCTATAGGGCTAGAAAACTTGCATCCTTGTTCTGATTCTGTAGAGATGCTGAAAATAAAAGCAGTGCCTCTTTCACTGGCTGACATCAAGCTCCCTTTTCTGGGCTGCGGCTCAGGGACACAGGGACATCAGAGAGGGGTAGCAGACGCACAGCGCAGTGATAAAAATAAGTACCCTGCAGCCAAGCACTTCTGTGGTGAGGTGGAGATTAACACCACTGAATCCTAACTGAAATAAGCTGCCCTGCCTTCTTCCAAAGAAAGACCCAGCTACATAACGTGCAACCACCGCCTTAAGCCCGTGCTGAAAAACAATTTTTCTTAGGATTCTGGCTGCAGCTCTGGTCCAGCAGAACCCCCTGGTGCCCCTGGGAACTGGGAGGGAAGATAAACACAAGCTCCAGCAGAAACCTCCAGGTTTCTTACTACAGAAACAGAGGTTCTGCAGATGGGCTGAGCTACAACAGCAAATCTTGTTTCTAAGTTACGGATGTCCCCATGTGACAAACAGAAACACCAGCACTGTCTGCAACTGCCCAGAGAATAATGGGGAAAAATGTTTGGGAATTTTTCTGGAGCTCTTAATGTAGCCGAGTTCACTATTAATGACCTTGAGTGTAATCTGTCATCCATAAAATCACTCCTGCACTTGAAAGACACATGCTGAAAAAACTGTTTGTGTGTATATAACATACACATACATGTAACACCAATACATTTACCTATTTCTTTTAAGCCTGACACGTTACTTGCAATAACTGCTGCTCAATACCGTAATTTTATTTGGTCAGACCTCCCCTGCTCGATGATTTCAACAAGTACTTTGCGAGAACAAATTTGTTTTATTGACTGTGTAGTCAGCACAAAGCAGGAGACGGTTGCATTGTGCGCCATTAGCTTACTGCAGCACTCTCCACTCATGCGCAAAGCGCCCACTAACACCCTCGCGAGAAATCACTATAGAATATGTAGCACAAGCAGAAAGCCCCGGGCAGAAGAATGCCTGTGCTCCAGCAGGAACAACCTTTGTAATTAAACATCCTGGCCTGGCTTTTAAGCTGAAATACCAATCTTATAAAGGAACAATGTCTTCTGCGGAGAGCCAGATGTAACGTGAATTTCAGCTGTCAGCACCCGGAGCAGTCTTAATACAGACAACTCCAAACCGACCGCTTCTCAGAATACGACAGACACGAGCTTACTGATAACAAGACATTTTGGAAATGGCAGGTCCCAACTTCATCACCATTCACAGTTCAGAGACGGACTCTAAGCAGTCCTTATGTAGGGCTTAAAGACAGAGAAAACCTGCACTGGGATTTCTCAGCTAGCCCACGTCCTCCTAAACTTAGGTGCCAGTGCTGTGTGCACAGACCGAGGCCTTGGAAACATCAGCAGGCAATTACAGGGATAAGCAAGCACACGAGTGAACTAATAGCATGCAACTGCTCCGGCCCCCACCCAAAAAACTCACTCAGCACAGACCCGCCATGATGGGCAAAGAAGGTTTTGTGGTTTTGAAAACTCCTGTCTTCATTGATAAAATGCAAGTCTATTGCCTTCTGCAGTTGATACAATACTAGAAGACCTCATGAGACTAAAAAGATCAAAAAATTTCATTTCAAAGCATTCTTTAAAATATATTGCATAATTTGAGAGCAGGAAGGGGGGGTTGGCATTATCTTCAAAAAGAAATGGCTCGAAGAAAGAATCAGTTACCAGGAAGAGCATTTTCTCAGACAATTTTCAAAGGCAATATCCAGGGGTCAGACCTTTTGTATTTACTTTCATAAATAAACCAGACTCTGCTCTGTTTGTTTCTCAGATAATAGAAAATAAATAGTTTTATTCAGACCATCTGAAGAATGAATTCATTTTAAAAAAATTCATTGGCTACTTTTAAATGCAATAATGTAATTCACTAAACAAGCTAAGACTATAATCACTAAAATTCTGCCATAACCACACATCTGGAATTACTTCCTAATAGTTACAGTTATCTTTAAAGTAAACATTATTTTTTCAAGAGTTACTATTCTTCCGTGAAACATTCTAAGCTGTAGTTGGTTTCTTGTTACTCTTACTACCCAAGGATCATCAGGAGGTTTATATGGTGTTATGATTGAAGAAAATATATTTTGAACAGCAATCCCCAAATGGTGTCGTTATTTATGCAAATAGACTAGTCCCTGGCTAATGCGCAGTTCGACTTATTGCAGTTTTTCTGACAATTAAGATAAATTGCATATGACTGAATGGCTGAGAGGACTGAAAATGGGATACAGACACTTCCATCTCTAGGTTATTAGACCACATAGGTCCAGAGACAAGTATGAGCACAACCACTGTAACAAAAAGAATGGTCTCTCTCCACTTCCTACATATCAGAAGTACATGAAAGAAACCAAAATTACAAACCGCCTCCTTTCTGGTAGCCCTCTCCGAAACCAAGGCTGGACGAGCACAGAAATCACTTCAATTGCCTGTTTTGCAGGACTTCCAACTCCAGATACCTTCACTCCCGGTCTGTCCTGCTCCTCTCCTGCTGATGACTTGGACCAGGGTAATTAGTGCGTCTCTTAGCAACAAATTCACTTTAGAGTAATTATTATTAAAAGGAGGAAACATCTAGTTAAGATGTAACTGGACTTTGCATTTTTTCTGAGCAATATTCAGCTCCCTCCTAACTGCAGCACAACAGACACTGAGTATTTTTTTAAATGTCATTTTAAACTCATATTTAAGCTGGAGAATCTGGAAATTCTTCTGAGCTCCCAGCATCCACCCACATCTTGTCTCCCCATCCGGGTGAGATTCTCACCTTAGCTTCCACAGAAAGGAAACTGGCCCGCTCACAGGTCAATCGAGCCATCTTTGGAGAAGCTCAAGGCTGTTTGCAAAATGATGTACGCATTCAAACACCCCCCCCCAAGTCAAATTCTGCAAGTTAGAAACTCAAAGCTCTACAGAACACCTGAACCGAAAAATTGAAGTCCTGAGCATAAAGCTTAGAAAAACTGGACAATGCACATCTCAATTCCACCCACTTCTTAACCTGATGCCTAAGGAGCTGGTTTCCAGCTTGTCTCCACGCTCAGCCCAGAGACCACTGCTTCATGTTGTATCAACTGCAACACGCTTTTCAGAGACAGAAGGTTCCCCTGTCCTGACAGGGCGGTGTGGGCACAACACAATCACTTACACCCCGGCTTGTTGTTTCAGCTGCTAAACCAATTGTAAAATAATAAAGGTGCTAATATAGAAAGGCTTTAACTCCCTTGAACTCCAATATCCTCTCTCGCGCGTGCAGGGCCTGGTTCCCAATCCCATCGTTCCTTTGACAAACAGAACCACACTGTTTCTGCATTTTCCAGCCCAAGAGTGCTCCATGTATTTTGTCGCTGCTTTCCTGCTTGCTCCTTAAGTCAACCCACTCTCTGGTGCTGACTCCTCTGGCTGTCCGTGCTCTGGGACGTGGAGGCCGTGAGCTGAAAGCACCCTGAACGGTCGTAGGAAAGGGGCGGACAGGCTGTGCTACCGGGGAGTCAAATGCCACAATCAGCGTCTAGGGCACAGACACTTCAGGAATGCACAAACAAAGCAAGACTGAAGCCTCTTTATTCCCAATACAGGCTGGAAAAGTGCGCAAAGGTCATTAGAATCATGCAGCCCGTCCTTCACGAGTGAGGTCTACTTCCCACATCTCGGATAACCCATCGTTTGACAGTCAGCAAGCAGGGAGTTAAGAGTGGCTTACAGGCTCTCGTTTTTCTTCTGAGGTCCCTGGGATATCATGCTCTAGCTGGGAGACTGGAACATATTACATCAGCATTGAAACAACTTCAAAAAGTGTTTGCGCTGTTTGCTGTAAACAATAATACAGCTCACTGTACTGGAAGCCCACGTTTTCAGCAGGGGTGACTGTTAACGCACCCACGACCAACACATGTTAACACACAGGACGAAGACTCAAAGCCGTTCAGCAAACGCAGTGCTTGCAACCAAGCTCCCAGCGTCCCAGCCAAGAGCAGATGAACTAATAACGACTGAAAAAAAGTTATTTAGTAAACCCGAACAGGATCTCTATTGCAAACCTTTCAGTTCCAGCAAGGATCATTGAAATCTTCTAGTCTGATTCTCTCCACATTTAAAGCTACAAAATTTCATCTAGTTTCTCAGCCGTTACCCAGCTAATCTGGATTCCAACACTTTTTCCTGAAGACTCTAGAATAAATTAATTGATATATAGGGTCCAAATTTGTCCGCTATAATCTGAGCTAGCTCCACCCAGCCATTACAACCTTATTTGTAGAGCCTCCTAAATACAGCAAGACGGTGCAGCGCGGAGGCTTCATATTGGTTTTATCCAAGACAAGACGCATAATAGGAGTTGTAGGGTGAGTCCTTCTAGGTTCCTGCATTTCCCTATGGAGCATTCGAGATCAGGTATTGCCTCTGAACCGTCCTCTTAGAGAAGCCCATGCCCCTTCACCGATTATATACAAACCATGAAAAGACTAAACCAGGAGAGCACCGAGACATTTTAGGTAGAAAGTAGCAGTTTTTTGAAAGAAGTTAATAAAGAGGAGTACAAAAATCAAGCAGACCTGAACATTACTGCACATAACAGGGTGGAGTAAGCACCAAATCCCTTCTGGGACTGCCCTTCCTTTTCCCCTCATCACTCGAAGAATGTAAAACACATTTTGTCAAGCTGCTAAGGGGAGGGAGGCAGGGAGGGCTCTGGTAATCAGCCATTAGCACGCTTCAGAGTGAGCAGCATTCTTCCTTCTCTGCTGAAAAGGAAAGTCTGCGGGGATCCCGACAGAGACTGGATGGTGGCACAGTCTGCACCCAGTTACACACAGAGGCACATAATGCACATGAGGATTGCGTTAATAAAATTCCACATATTGCAAGTGCTAGTCTCAGGTTTAGAGAATACAACCTCCTTATTCAGTTTTTAAGCAAAACATGGAGCATGCAACCTCTTTCCTCGTGTATTTATGGTTTTCCTTCAGCAACCATTGCCGGGCAAGGTTTACACAAGCCAAGTCAGGGCTACTGGCAATTTAGTATAAGAGTAAGGTTCAGCTCAAATAAGTACATCACAAGCTAGACCATGGCTGCTCAAGTGAGGTCCATGGATGAAGTATGGCTTCACTCAATCTCACAAGCCACCTTCATATCCAATGTGGCCAAAAGAGATGTAACTCGGCACCCAAAACTCTTGCCTCGTGAAACATCAACTGGAGGCATTTTCTAAAACCTGTCATCCTATTTTCCACTTCTAATTAAGTCAATAAAGAAATTCCCACAGATTTCAAATTGCGCAGCTCTTAGGCAATTGCTTTTAAAAAACATTTTCGTCACCCTCATAAAGTCTTTCCTAAGTCAGTTAAAGGCAGCCTGTGGAATTATTAGGGTATCTGGGAGTGTCTTGCTATGCAAATGGCTTAGCTGGAAAAAACCTGGGGGACCAGCTCATCAGCTCTGCTCTACGGTTTTCTCTCCTCACCTCCAGTCCTGCATCTATCATTTGTTAACTTCTATGTCCCAGTTACTAGATCTCCCACCCATTTTCAGAAAAAGCTGCATACCATCCAGAAGGTACCTTTTACAAAGCCTAGGCCAAATTAAAATATTCCCATGAAGTAAAACTCAAGTGCCAGTTCCTAAGTTTTAAATAAATCTGCCAAATCTGCTATTCAACCTTTGCAGACTTGTGCTGGTGCTTGACCATCCAAAAAGCAAATGCAGCTGGTCTCTTTAAAACTGGAAAGTGAAAAATGAGCAGCAAAATCGGGGACTATATTCTTGACAGTGACTGGAATAGCATCCTGAATGTTGTTAGGGCTTTACAAGACAAGTAATATGTGCTTACGCACCTGCGCGCACTGATCTGTGGGGTCATCTGCAATGAACAGTTGGCATGCCAATACTTTTTCTGAGGAATATGATTGTCAGCAGGCCAAGAGCCCTTCAACTTTTACAGCCCATGTATATGGGCTATAAAACACTTAAAGAGACAATTCTGACCAAGGAATTGCCTGAACTTTTTGATAAAATAACATAATAGCAAAAACATTGTGATGGTGGTAAGTTAACGTAAAGTGATTAAAAAGATGAGTAGGGTGGATTAACAATACGTTCGCCATATATACCACAAAGGGTGCTCAGAGTGGTAAGCCAAATTGAATCAACAAGAGGAAACCAGCTGGAGTTGAAATCGAAAAGGCTCCAGGTCAGCTCAGTCCTTTCTGGAATTACAGGAAGGACCTTTCTTACGTAGGCTCTCACTGTCAAGATAACATTTATTCTGATACACACTTTAGCTTTAGCACAATTCAGATGTTTCATGGTTACAATAGAAGAGACAAGGAAGTGAAAATATGGCCGTCTCCGTTATTTGTGAATGGACACCTACCCCGGCAGATTTTGAGAGGCATGCCGGGGAGATGGGACCTTCTTTCAAAGGAGCATTCAGATTTCAAACAACCTGTAATGTTGTTAAAAGTCTATGCATTTCACCCTTCTCAATCCCGATTACGGAGCAAGGCAAAGGTGCACTTTCCAAACACCTCTGAAGAATCCAGCTGAAAGTACTCGTGGGTGAATACGCTGGGTCTTTAAGCTGGTGGAAGACACCAGGGACATCTTGCCTCATGGTCTGGCAGAAAGGAAAGCTGACCTATTTCAGTAGTTATGAATGAGCTTCCAAAAAAACTACCAAAAAAATTCCTTCCACAGTCACTAAGAACTTAAAGGGCAGTATTTAGTATTACCACGTTCTAGAAGTTATCTGTGGGTTGACCTTCACCAGAAGAATGTGAAAATATAGGGCAATTGTCTACAGTGGTATTTACCTTTTTTTTCAGCAAAACATTGTAGTATTTTTCAAGTGCTCATGCAGAGCAGCGTTCCAATAAAAACCAGTTACTCTCGGAAAGGAGTTCCTCATTTTCTGGTCTCTACTCTCTCATGACCCAGCTTATGAGAAACAGAGCACCAAGCTTTGGAAACCAGCTGTGTGTCAGTCAAGGACTGAAAACTGAGATGCTCCCACTGCCTGAAGCCTGTCAAACATTTGGTTCTTCTTTGGATGAAGGTGTCACCGTCTGTGCCTGGAGAACAGCAGAAAAACCTTAACATCTTGACCCTAGCCATGACCCTAACTTGGCAGGAAGTCCCAGACAACCTAAATGCCCGCGGCGACATCACTGTTTATTTTGACAGTGCTCCAGAACCAGTACTCCAGCAAACTGGCAGTGCCAGGTGGTATCCAGCGCATCGCAGGCCACTGGCAGGCATCATGGAAATGGCACCCAAGTGACTAGCTAGCCTGTAACCTAAAGAAGATACTCCTTAGGAAAAAATGCAAAACTCAGAAGTTGCTTGGTCATTCAATAAATACAGTGATTGCCTACGTGTGACCATGTAATTTAGAGATAGAAGTTCACATCTGTTGTATTAATTCGAATGAAGAGAACTGCAGCCAAGTTTCTGAGGATGGGAGAGGGACTAGAGATGCTGTGCAACATGTCTTCATCAATCATAAAGCCAGAACCGGAGGTTTCTGCCTCACTTCTAACTCCTACCAAGAGGGTCTTACACAGAAGCAAAAGCCATAAATTACATTTGCAATGAGAGGACAACAGAGCCTGCCTCTGCAACGTGTGAATGCAAAAGCTAACTCAAAGCTGGCTACAGCGGGTCAACACACATCCGCACGCATATTCCTCCTCCTGCGGTCTCTCTCCGGGAACCTGAGACGCGATAGCTCTGACCTCCTTACAGGAGGAGGGCTGCCAAGTAAACAGGCCTGAGGATTTAGCCAGCCAACTGCTGTCTCCCTTGCACTTTTATGTTCCCTCTCCACTTCCACACCCCACCCTTCCTAGCCTTGTTATTAATATATCTTCCAACTTTGTTGACAGTTAATAAATGTGCATAGTCAACTTTATGATTGGAACCACCAGAGGTCCGGAGCACGGACCAAGGATACAGTCTGGACAGAGAATACAAGACACTATTTCCCAGCGCTGTTGCCCAGCCACTGGAACACTATACAGTAACACGCACAGGAAAAAAAAAAAAGGGGTGCAGCAAAGAATGACTTTTTGACCAGAGTAACACTCCAAGCACTGAGACATGTTTGATAAACCGGAACAAAATGAGAATGTAATGGGATATAACAGCTACTTCATGCTAGAGAAAGAAAGAAGTCTATAGGACCTGGCTACCAAGTTCTAAGAGATTCGTGTCTATGTCCAGGCTTACTTGCTGGGGAGAAACAGGGCAATGCACAGGTCCCAGCTCAATCAACATACACTCAACCTGAAAACGAGTAGGAGTGACCTGCGCCTCCGCCTAGGGTCTGCACCCTTTCCCCTTCCCTGGATCCCGGTCAGCTCCCGGTTTCCTTCCCACAGGGAGGAGGACACGACGCCCACCCGGGTCATGCCGCAATGCTGAGTTGAGGCACAGCCAGAACAAGATGCAGCCGTGGGAGGCTGAGCATGCTCACGGCTCTTGCAATCCAGGTGTGCCTACTGGGGAGAGGAGACAAAAACTAGGAGTAGTCTCAAGGTATACTGCTTTATGCCTCAACAAACCTCCTCCGTGTTGGAGCTTTTTCTTTTAGGGCAGAGAAAGGCTCCATTCACTCTCGGCCAAGGAGGAGAAGTTCAGGAAAGACAGACTGTTCAGGTCGCCTCCTCCCTCCTCCTCGGTGCTGGTCGGGGGAGGCCGCCTGATGACAACTTCCAGGGCAGGAAGAATAAGACTGAGCTGTTTTGGCTCTGCCTCCAAACTGCAGAGCAGCAGCGGGAAACCACACCCAGGGAGACGCCTAGGGAGAAAAGGATGTTTTGTTGTGTAGGCTTTTGTTCTGGGCTTTGTTTATTAGCGATATTTCACAGCCAAGCAGGCAAAGCATGGAAGCAATTTAAAGGGCCAGCCTGGAAGAAATAACCTGCTACACGGTTCAGCAGGTTTTGAATTAGCTAACAAACAAACAACAAAAACCAGATTCCGGGGGTGGGAATGAGGAAAGATTTGCTAACATACTTCATAACACAACAGCGGGCAACGTAGCTGAATCAACAGCTGTGAAGTTTAAGCAGCACACTAAGCTCCAGCACCAACCCACGAAGGAGCAACCCCAAGTCCAAGAAGAGGCTTAAGACCGCAATAGTTACTCCACAGCAACGCCTGCTCTCATACTGGCACTTGGTCTGGGTACCAGAGATTTCGGAGACCTCTCTAGTTGAGCTAGCTCTGCTTTAGCCAGAGATGCTTAATCAGCTCAGTGAGGCCTGGCCAAAGAACTGGCCCCGTAACGAATTCCTTTTTGGACAGTGAGGTGGTCCCGGAGGAGGCTCATCAAAGACAGCTCCAACAATGAGCATTTCCTTCAGATGTTGAAACCCAAGTCACAGCCAAGATCATGCAAAGCTTTGCCTCTCAAAGGCCAAACCTAGTGCAGCGCTGGAGTATGTTATATGTACCATATGGATTCTAGCTGTCATTTCTTTAATGAAAATAAAACAAGAATTACTAACAGAATGGGACAACTTTTGCTTTGCTGAGATTATGTGAAGACAGTACTTAACTGTTGCTTAGGGAATGCCAGCGTTACTCTGAATTCAGAACTGGTTGGAAAGCGAGCTGAGAAATAGAGCAGAGCAGTTTGATACTAAATGCTGCACTTGAAAACACACATGTTAAAAATTGTGCTGCAAATTAGCACAAACTGCAACAGTTTCAATGCAAGGTGGGCAAGTGCACCCACCACTGAAGAGCTGGGAAGCAATGGCACTGCCCCAGTGCATCCGCACATGAAGTCTCTGACGTGACCGCATCTTCTGCCCCTCTTCAGTGGGGAAGTATCAGAGTACTGTATAACCTTTAAAGTATTTCCTCCGAGTCCATGATTTCTCCTTCTCTCTTTACAAAGAGCCTACAATTTTTTACACCAAAATACTTGGGATGCCAGGTGCCCCCAGCAAGGCCTGGGACAAGGAGGGAGCGTGCCGACAACACGCGCGTGTCTGCTTCAGCAGCATCACGTTTTCACTGGCGCAAACCTCGCAGGCGCAAGCGCCGACGTGTACGCACAAAGCCCAGCGAGCACGAGCCCGACGCCTGCAGCTGTTGCAGCACTGAGCACAGGACTCCATTTCAATCCTCCGCAGCCTTTTACCCTCCAAGAGACGTGGTTCTCTTTGTGTACATGCACATTTTTGACTACGTAAACCCAAAAATTGGCTGAAAGCTATTTTAACAACGATCCTTCCCCAGTAAGAGAAAAATGTCAGCAGTTGTACAAGTAAAGCACCAAGTTAGACAGCGTGCAGCGCAATTCTACCAGGCCAAAAAAATTTCTGGTTCAAGTAACCAAACGCAGCTTTGAGCCGCTGGTTCCCAAAGAGGAGGAAACGTGTCTCATCCTCCCCAGAGGACACAAAACACACATCATGCACTCATTAGCCTTCTGGCAGCAGAATTAAGAGCACCACATCCAAACTGGTCTCCTCACCTCTAAACCAACTTTTAGTGGGTTAGTGGGTACTAACCAGAGGAAGAAGGCAGGTAAAACCAAGCATACTGCCTGCATTTGCCCACACTGAAGTTTTAAATGGACACCAGCTGTTAATTCCTTTCTACATTCTTCACATTTTTTTGGCCAACTCCCAACAAGGCTAACAGAAACCTTTCCCCTTAAAACTTTCATCTGATGCATAGATAAAATAGTCAGGCGTTTTCAGGCAAGGAAAAGAAATATATATCATTATTGCCTTAATTTAAATGCATGCCTGTAGGTCTTCAGTGCATCCCTGCCCTTTGAAATGGGTTAAAGAGCCTTAATGCCATCTAAATTAAGTCAATTTGTTATTCGGGGCATTTGTGACCAAACAATTTGAGAGGCATCCTGTGAAGAAAAAAGCACGCAAGCCAGAATTTAAAACCCTGGGAAATAAGGTGGAGCAAAAGCTGAGAAAAGCTACACCTTAAATAACCTGGGTCATCATTCTAGTTCTTTGATGTTTCAACCATGGTAAAGTCTTGGGGGGTGGGGGTGGTGTTAGGTATTTTAGTGCACGTCCTTATGTGCTGTTTCATGCAAGACAGAGATATTTATCATTTTATATATGATATAGTGATGACTCCAGGTTTCTCATGTCAGATTGCTACGGTCTTGTACGCTTCTGCACTGCCTGTGAAAGGGCTGGCACTCCTGCCATCACCTAAGTTGTCTCAGCTGCTCTAAAAGGACCACCACAATATTCTTCCCCCAAACTTCAGGGCACTACTCATACTTACGAACAGCATGAGAAAAGTCTAATAAATCGCTTTGTAAAAAGCAGCGGTGTCACACGAGGTCAAAACAGCAAAGTTTTACTTGAAGCATCTCGTCAATCTCTGACACTACAATCTATTTCTGCCCACGTGAGCTCGAAGGACCCTGCAAGGCCCTCGCTTCACGTTAGACACAGCCTTGCTACCCCCAAGATGCAATTCCCGGCAACTACAGCTCCTCCAGCCAAGGAAGCTGCACCCAGGGCAGCCAAGCAGCAGCTATGGTGACACAACACCCGGCCGGCTCCGTCCCAGTTGACCCCGACAGGCCTGAGCCGTGGCTACCCAACCGGCGAAGGACGCTTTCCAGGCGTCGGGGCCAAGAGAAGGGCCGTCCAGCACCCTCCACTCCGTGGGACCACGCAGGCTGGCTCCTCGAGAAGTGCCCAGAGCAAAAGGTACTCTCCTCTGAGGCTGCCTGGGTATCATCTTCAGGTGCATGTTATCCACGGTTCTAAACACTCTAAGTAAACCAGGCAAATAAACAAACCAGTGACATCTTGCTCTTCGAAAATATCTAACTATTGTTATTGGCACTTCGTTATAAACAGCTTCTGGCAACATGAAAATACAGCTTCATTTGCATACAGTGGCTTCACTAGGCTTGTATACCCAGGGAATGGAAACTGCTTGCAGCAACAGAAAAAATAACAGTAATTCGGTCCAAGAGCTTTATGGTTCTTTGCATTGACCTCACAGACAAACAGCAGTGTTGTACAAAGTATTTTGAACACTGTGGTCTCAAAGCCGACCTTCTGAAGCACTCAGGAAAAAAAACAAGCAAATACATTATGTTTCTTCTGTGATTACTCAGTTTCAACTGGTTACCAGGTGCCAAGCCTAAAACCTACCTACAAATCCCAGAGACTCACAACTCACAGCAGCAGAAGCTGAAGAAAAACCAATATAAAGCAATAATATGTAAAATATCTGATTATTATTTCACTCTGATTTGAGTTTTTTGTCTGGGAAGTAGATCCTCAGTTGGCACGTACCCAGCCCAACAGCTGCACTGCTTTTCTACTTCCACAAACACTAGAAAAGTTAGCCAAAACCCCGTTTGTGCTGGCAAACACCCAAGATTTCATTATTATGTACTATTAGTTCATAGTGAGAAATGTGCACTACAGGAAAAAAAAAAATCCAGAGAAGCTAAATAATTGGGTACAGATGTGAAAGATTTATGAAGCTCTATCCACTGGACACTATCCTACATATTGTTTCTATCACCTGTTTGCTTTCTGAGTTTTTAATAAGATAACTATGCATGCTATCCTTGAAGAACATTCTAGAATTCCTCCTTCAAAAACCAGTAACTTGTGATCTCCACTTGTCTCCTCTCAATCACAATCTTTCTTCATAGTTCCACAAATGCCACTTTATATTCATTTCATATTTAAATAAGATCTTGGCTGTTGTTTTCATTATCTGGCAACTTGCACATGTAATCAGACCATTTCTTTCTTACTTCATGTCCCAAAAACTAAACCTGACACATCATGCCAAATCCCCAGCATTTAGAATTCATGATAAAATATCTCATCATCCCAAAGACACTGTTCTAAATAGCTAATCATTTTCACCTTTTCTTCCCCCCCTTCTATTTACTGGCAAACAACATCTGCTCAACATTTTTGGGGACTGTTGCTTCCCCAGTATTATACAGATGCCCAAACCTCCCTGAGGGCAATACCCAGGTTAAGCTGCCTACAGAACTAACCCAGTTCCAGATTTCTGAACCTTGGTTCATTAAATTTATTCTACAAAAATATCTGGAATGTGCAAAGTACTGCAGCTGACAGCAAATACTGTGAAAATAAGAACACAAGAAAAATCACTGGCATTTTTCTTAACTGACGTATAATGGTTTTGCCATTTCAAATTACATCACGAGTGCTTTCTTTCCACCGGCATAAAATGGCAAAACAAGGGACTTCACTTGGTTGTTTTTCCAAGAATTTATAAAAGAGGATAAATCAGTGAAAAAGGTTGCATTTCTGAAAACCAATGCATGTGACTGCTGACATTTATGCTCCAACACCATCAAGCAAGAAGCATCCAGGCTCCCTCCTCTCCTTGCCCAAAGCACACCGCGACTTGGTCAGATAACCTGACATTTGCCTTCACCTTTCCCACAGGCCACAGCTGCTGTTAAGTTCTTCCTGAAAAATGATTTCATCCTTTCCGATGATGTGGCTTACACAACACAGACGGTATGAAGGCCATGACCTCATTACAGATTTAGACACTCAATTCCCACCTGGAAAAAGTAGATCTGGTAAATTTGGATTGTTGCAAAAAGGCCTATGGAGATTTATGTTTTTCCTGCAGCTCTGAAATAGACTTTGTCAATCACAGTTGTACTTTTGCTTCAAAAAAAAGTTAAAAAACAATCATCCCTATTTACACAATAAACGTGTAAATGACTACAGGGTTTCCCCCTCTTCACCAACTGTCTGGTGTGACAGATGCCCTGATGCCACGTACAGCCACTCCGTCTCTATACTAAGCATGGCTAAAGGCACAGTGAAGACAGCATGCTGGTGGGATCTGTCACCTTCTACTCCGGGATACTCAAATGGCAAAAAGAAATGATTTTACATTATGAAATGTTCTTCCATGGATGGCAAGCCAACGTTTACCGTGTCAGAAAACTACCCATTCTCTCCGCTTTCTTTGTGAATAAATGAAGTGAGGAAATACTTCCACTACATACTGACTTCACTCCTTGAACAGTTTTTGGGCTACCTTCTACTGTTTCCAACAGAGGGACTGATGGACTGAAATCCTCAGCCAGTTTTATTTTCTTTGTTTCCTTCAAGCATGTAGTTTGATTTTATTTGTTTCCTTCCTTCGTGTCCAGAGAAGGGCAACAAAGCTGGTGAGAGGTCTGGAGCACAAGTCTGATGAGGAGCGGCTGAGGGAACTGGGGGTGTTCAGTCTGGAGAAGAGGAGGCTGAGGGGAGACCTCATCACTCTCTACAACTACCTGAAAGGGGGTTATGGTGAGGTGGGTGTTGGTCTCTTCTCCCAAGTAACTACTGATAGGATGAGAGGAAATGGCCTCAAGTTGTGCCAGGGGAGGTTTAGACTAGATGTTAGCAAAAGTTTCTTCATTGAGAGAGTGGTCAAACACTCTCTGACCAGGAACAGGCTGCCCAGGGAGGTGGTGGAGTCACCATCCCTGGAGGTGTTCAAAAAACATGTAGACGTGGTACTTCGGGACATGGTTTAGTGGGCATTGGATTTGATGACCTTAAAGGTCTTCTCCAACCTTAATGATTCTGTGATTCTGTGTAAGAAGTTTGATGTTTTGTTGCTTTACTGCATGGCTCAGAAACTGTGGAGAAACTGTGCTGTTTCCCTCACTATTTGCACAGACCGCCAAAATTTGCGCTAAATTCCAACCTGAAGTGTGAAAGTAAAATTAATTTATCCAGGAGGTGGGGGTTTGGTTGTTTTGGTTTTTTTCCTTTACATCAGATTTGAATCTGGCCAACCACCTCCAAGGACAAAGATGCTGCTGGCTAGCAGCATTCAGCTTCAGTATAGCTCTGGTTTCTTGATTCATGCTCTCTGCATTCAGGGCTTACTACAGAAAACCTCCACCTTGTCCCTGAAATTCAGAAAACCTTAGCACCTTTAATTGTCTTGGGTTAAGGAAATATATGAAGCAATTCCCATACTGGAAGAAACAAACAGAAAGAGACATCCTTCACGTGCCACTGATCACTTGTCTTTGATACCAAACAGATTGGTCCTTATGTCAATGTTATTGTATTTCATGTACTGCAACAAGAATAAAAAATTATATACAAAGAATAATGTACAGCCAGTTTGGGCTGTACAGAGCGCTCAGCCACAATAAACCAATTTCTATTCCTTGACTGCCTCGAGATAGCTGTGATCAACTAAAGAAAGAATCCCAGACTAGTTCTTGTTGCTTAGGGCAACAGCTTAGGGCCTATCCAGAACAAGACAATCATCATACCACTTTCTTGAAATAACAGTGAGAAACAGAAAAATATCCACATGGATACTGAATGTTAATGTTGCGGAAAGCTTATATCCCAAAGATACCAGCAGGGAGATGCAGGATCTGGCTAGTTACAAGGCAGAAATCAAAGTCCGGTGAGTGGAAAGCAAATGTTTCCAGCGTACAGCTCACTGTACTCAAGCTAAGCAATCACATCCATGTTTAAAATAGCTATACCTACCTGAGATAACCCAGGTAGTAACTCACACAAGACATCTGAGCATAGAATTTGACATTGCAAATGCAATTTTATGAGATATCCTGTGAAACAGCAGTATTGCCTCTCACATAATCAAAAAAAAAAAAAAAAGAACCAGACTCTGGAATTGTTTAGAGAATAACAATAGCAGGTGTTTTTCATTTTTCTCTGTGTCTTTTAAGTATGACTGGGTGATCCGGTCATGAAGGAATGCTTGCAGACAAATGGCAGAACCTCATTTATATTTTAAAAGTAAAAGCTAAGATTCTCACATATTTAAGATTTACATCTGCAGGTTTATAATAAAACAAACAAACAGAAACCCCATATAGCCCTGAAGCAATTTAGAAAGTGCTAATCCTGATCATTTTCCACCTAATGACTATTTACTACACAGTCCTTTTAAATGCTTGGCAGCTCTCCACATCTTCTTGCTTTTTCTTTCTCCTACAGATCACTCTAGAAAGCCATCTTGGGTGAAGAAAAACCTCCAGAGGAGAATGCTCTCTGCAGTCTTTTCAGGCTCTAAAAGCTTTGTTTCCCAAGGGAAATCCAGAGCATTGTTTCACTTTCAAGGCAAAAATAAAATCTTAAAAGCTTTAAAAGCATTGCCAAATAAAAGTACAGGGAAGGGAAAAAAAACCCACCACACCACAGAAAAGGTGGGTTTTTTTGAAGGATTTCAAAACTGTCATTAGTTTTACAGTTTTAAAGGCTGTGGGACTAGTTCTATTACTCCTACTAGGAATAGCTTTTAATGTATTGTACAGATCCACCCCACCACTCGTTTCAAACAACATTCACTGTCGTTTGGCATTTTTTTAAATGGAACAATTATTTGTAATCAAATGATCTTACTCTCCCTGCAACCCAACCAGCTGTGCTTTCATGTTACCGTCGTAGCTTGCATGCATCTGGAGAAAGCCCAACTCTGCTCATTACCAAAAATGCAGCGTAACAGTTCATTAGTGAAAGTGCAACACTACTGTGGGCTCCCAGAGACCTCACAAGTTGCGCTGGCATTGCTGCTTGAAACATTCCCAGATGTCTCCTGGAGCCCTACCTACCGTTTTCACAGTGGCCCTCCACCCACGATGCAGCATGCAAGAGTAAGATACCGACAGCGAAGCAGAGAAAGAGCACATGAAAGCGCAAGGACTGAAAAAGTCCTGAAACTTAACTGAAAAGTTAAGTTAACTGAAAGTTAACTGAAAAGACCAGGTCAGTCCTGCATCCCTTCGTGACAGGAAGGATGGGAACAGGCGTAAGATGGGCAGACAGACACAGCGTCAGATGCTCAGGGGAACCTGCAGCTCCCAGAGAAAATCTCAAATACAGAATGACTTTCACATGGCTGGCGTGAAAACATCGTGTGTGTAAAATCTTAGACAATCTATGCATTTTGTTACCAATTGGGAATTTTAAATCCTATTAAAAAGCAGTGCAATTTATGCTTCCCTGGCACAGCCAAAACGTCTGCATGCAGTGAACACAGAAATACAGGGTGATGCAGCAATGGGGCCAACTGTTACTCACGTGAGGTGCAGTGTGCTCAATATGCTGCAATCCCAAACAAAACAGCGAGCCCTCTCATTAACAGCATGTCACCTCAACCACCAATAGATGGGAATGAACAGGACGCACTCCGACATCCTGATGTGGGTAAAATCCCTCCTCCCAACGCATGTGTTAAAGCTCTCTTTCTACGGGCATCACGGAAAAAGTGAGATCTAAACTCACAGATTTGAGTGAGAATGGTAGCTGTTACAGGAATAAAGCAAAAACATGACCAACCCAATGCACTGCAATCAATATTTTAAATGGAATCAGTCAAGCCCGTATTCAAATCAGGTCAACATTAATTAAAGCATCCTTTTTTTGAATAGTAAAACAAGAAAACATCTGGATCAGCACATTTCTCGAAGTGAATATATTAATGGGAGTGTTTTGAAATGCATGATGTGCTAGTAAGAGGCTTTAATATAAACCTCAGGATTACACTATGCTAGCTTTTCAATTATTATACTCTCCATTAAAAACCGTGCACTGTGAAAACAGCGAGAGGTTAAAACAGACCTACAATCATTGCTCAGCCCTTTCTTTTCCTAAGGATCCTGCTGCTATTTTCTACTTGGGCAACACTCGGTATTACTGCCGGACAGAATGAAGGACCGAAGGTGGAATTTTATATATAACATTTCTATTGGCATGGCATCAACACAACATACAGAAAGAAGCCTCATAATTTCAACAGGGACAGCAAAACTGCTCCCCTCTTATTTCTAGAATGATCTGCTTGGTTGACTCCATCTTAACACGCTGCCTCACCACACAATGATTCAGCCATCTTAATTCCTGAACGACGAGAGTTTGCTTTCCCTTCGGCATGGCACTGCACACTGGGCTCAGCTGTCTTGAGAGCAGGAATCTATCTGCATAAAGCACATGCAAGTGAAGGTAAAAAAAAAAAAAATTAATTGCGGCTAGGGGAAGGCAGTGAGAGGTAGAGTGCAGTAATGGGACTGAATATGTAGAAATGTAGAATTTTTAGATTGTCCCTGGCTTCTTTTTCTGAACAGGCATCTCAGGAAAATCTCTGCAATCTGGTTCTCTTGAGAGCGTAATGATGATCGCAGGCTGTATCTATGCTGCCTTTAATAATAGCCCTAGAGAGAAAACTCAAGTTCCCAAGCCATAGGAGTGAGCTGGCACACACCAAAACGGAGGCTGGGTGTGCAGACACTTGTAGGCAATGCAGACGTGGCGCAGGAGCAGCAGAGCTGGAGTGCAAAGCTGGTAGTTTGCCAACACAACCTGCGAGTCATGTAGATGCGTGAGCCACGCTCCCACCCTGAGCATCCCTCCTGCAGGCTTACCCTACACTGCTCAAGGCAGGGGCTGCAACCCACTGCGGCAGCAGGAGCTGCCTGCCAGCATGGGGAGGGCTGGTTCTCTCCTAGAGAGCCCTCAGCAGGTACAGGATTTCTGAATCATGAAAATTTCACTATTCTCTGCCTAGAAGCCAGTCACATCTATGTGCAGAAGATGGAGGTAGAATGCAAATCATCACACAACGCCACAGCGCAGGATTTATGCAACCACATGTTAATGCCCACAGCGCACAGAGCCACCACCGCACGAATTGGTGCTTCCTTCGCTCAAACAGGAGCTGCCAGTAGAGCAACAGCCACATTAGCATCCCTTGTAATCCACAAGGATGCATGTTACTGATCAGTTTGGGTTTGCAAAGATGTCAAAAGAAAAGGTTACCTCTGAAATTCAGGGTTTATTTTTGTCCTGCTGCAATACCATGACTTGCACCCCTCCAGCACTTAGAAGGGATGGCTTACAGCTCACACACACAGGCAAAATGAAATAGAAATGAAGCAGTGAGTCCTTTCAAATACTCATTTCTGACATTCCACAAAACTAATGCAAGTTCCAGGCAAACAGAATGGAGACATTCCAGGGTAGCAGTGAATCAACAGAAAACAAGCTCTAGGCGATAGATGAATCTACACTATCCATTTTGGTGCTTGTTACCCTGCAAGTGCCTGAAGTACAATCCCTTCATTCAGACATTTCGCATTAATACTGTACTTAGTAAATGCTGAAAAGGTGCTATAGCTGTAAAAACACTCCAGCCCACCATGACAAAAAGATATTTGTGCTGACTACCACATTCTTGTTTACCAAATATATTACAAAACTAGCATGAAAAACATGTTTATCACCTGAGTTACAAACATCAAGAGAAAAATATTCATCGACCATAAATTTTAATCTATCTAGAACAGATTGCAGAAGGACAGACCCAAACAAGCCATATTTGACACAGATAGATTAGACAGATGGTACAGTATGGTATAAAGGGGATTTGTGCTTGCTTGACTTTGACATGGCTGAATTACTGATTAATTGCAAACACAGGAGAGTTATGCTGGATATTTTACAAAGATTTCATGCCTATTAAAACTTCATACCATCCAAAATTATCATACGTTCTGTACAACAAAACAGGGATTGTTCTGCAACCTAATTCTGTTGCACACGTTTCAGAGCCTATCATGATGTATTTCAACATAAAATGGATATAAGCAGCACAAATACTAGCGCTATAGTGTTCCAGAATCTTTATACAACCTGTGAATTTATGCAACAGGGAAATTCGCTGAAAGATTAATAGAAATCCTGATTTAAAATAAAACCTCTGAATTCCTGAAGGCTGCTGAAAGCCTCCAACTTCAAAACGAAGGCCCTCAGCCGAAGAGCCCTATGTATTCATCTGCTCACTTCACCAGTGGCTGCTATCAGATTCTCTTGGGGCCCTGGCAAAGCACAAGATTAAAAGATGTTATTGCAGAGAATACAAGGAGGGGGTGAAACTCCAAATCACTATCACATTTCTGGGGACTATCCAATCCCAAGTTAACACTGGGAGCCCATACATATGGCAGTAACAGAAACACTGAACACAGATGCTGATTTAAAACAGGTCATTTCCCCTGAAGCTTATTGTACCTTAGAATAAGCATTTCTGGCACCTCCTGTAATCGTCACAGGTCACATTCAGCGTCGGTGCAACTCTGCAGCCTTAAGCATACTCCTACCTGGATTAATTTGTTGTATTAAGAGAGCTGTAGTGTCATAAGATAGCGCTGGATACAGCAAAGCAAGGCATTTCTCCAAACTGGCCAAAACTAGAACAAACAAGCGTACGGGTGTGGGTTGCAGAAGCGGGTGGGGAATTTGGAGAGCAGGAAATTACAGAGAGCCTCAGACATTCTCTGCAAACCAATGGTTGCCAGCTATCGCCTTACCTCCGAGACATACCGAACTTGATACCAGGACTGTCATTTCATGGGACAAAAATGACTCTTTACTCACAGCCTCCTCCCAGCGCCAAAGGAGGAAACAGTGATACCATCTCCCACGCCAACGAGCATAAGGGGAGGGACTAAGCTCTTATATACAGGTGTCAGTCAGGAGTAACCCAACCGCAGCAAAGTTACTAGCTAAAAAAGAACAGTCAACATCAACTGACCAAAATAAGAAGCAATTGTTTAGAGGAGAACATAAACAAACAAGGTAACAGACTGTGGATTTGTGGAAATGGATACTCACGTTTTCGTTTTACCTCTCTGTTAAGCGGAAAATCTTTCTCTACTGACTTTTGCCATTGAGTGCTAGAAAAGCTCTATGACCGGTTTGTCCTCGTTAACAAAATCACACTTGCAGGATACCGAGTGCCCCCTTCGACACAGACACACTCTGAACTGGCAAGAGTACACAGGACAGCACCTGGGGAGAGACAGTGGTAACTGCACAGCTACTGCACAGAGAGCACAAGCGCAGAAACAACAGATTAAAGAACCATTTCAACTGATGAGTTAAAAATTAGCCTCACCATCATCCCTTCACCAACAGAACTAGCAGAAAATATCAAAAGTAATGTTTTTACCCCCAAAGTAATAATTTCTGTAATTCTCTATGTGCCTTGAGACGAAACAGACAGCACCAAGATTCGAAACTTTCTTACCCACAGCATAACACTAGAAGCTTAATTTTTACAGGTGTTAGGCGCCAACAACTCCCATCAAAATGAATTGGGTCTCTGATGCTCCAAGCCTAAGGCAAAATTGTCATCTCTCTCCTTTCATTAACCTGAACATCAGAGTTTACAGCAGCTGTGTCTCTAGCACAGGGTTTTCAGGACACCTCAGGCTTTCTGAAGCTCACAGGGTCAGAGCAGGCAGAAGGGGGTTGCTGCCTTCTCTGCAAGTCCAGGTAATACCCACAAAGATTTTAACTAACAAAAATTACACCATCAGTTTTTTCATTGCCCCCCGTCTGCAAGTTAAGACAGGAAAGCAGACACACTTGAAGCCAGGCCACAAAACATCCGCAGAAGAAGAGGAGCCCTAAGAGTACCAGGTGGGCACGGGGCTATGCAAGAATTCTCTAGCCCCATGAATGCTGATAGGGCTTTTTTCTCTTTTTTTATCCACACCCCCCCCCCCCTTAGGGCTTTTCCCCCAGATCACACAGCACCTGAGCACACGTGAGTCCACGCTGGCCCAGGCTGCGCAATGAGCCAGCGCCCCAAGTGAGGAGCAAGCGCGGGGCAGTGCTGCCCTGGGCAGAGCTCAGGGGCTGCCGCCGCGCCGCTCCCTGCTCCTACCACCCTACTCCCCAGCACTGAGAGAAGGTGATCTCCTCCTCTGTGTACTGGGAACTCCATCTCCTACTGTAACCCTAATTTATTTACTCTAATTGACAAATGAAGACAAATTTGCCTTCAGATACCCATGCAAAGATTAGGAGAAAAGAGGTTCTGAATCAGCAAAAACTAAGGACATTTTAGAAGCTCTGTACGAATTACAGTTTGGGACCGATCGCTCCTTGGGCAGACTTTCTTTCATAAAGACTAGCACAGCTCCCTCTCCTTCCTCCCACTTGAATCTGCTATTAATTTAATCAAAGGTGGTTTATGAGTAAGTTGAGGACAAGGGACCTGCAATTTAACTCCACTGAGAACAGCCAGCCGTAAGTTTAAACAACTTTTCCTCTCCAGAAAAAGTATCAGCATTCTTACTCACATCATTTTTAATTTTGCTCACCTTTACAAAGCTGGCCTTGATTTTAAGCTATTAGAAAAAGTCAAATTTGTTGCAGTCATAAAAATTAAGTTATTTAGTGGAAAGGCCATTGTTTCCACCCTTGAAGTACATCTCTGCTAGTCTGGCAAGTATCAGCTTGCCTTAATGTTTAGGCTGCACCGAGTAAGCTGGTATTTTACCAATACTTGCAATTCTAGAGAACAAGTGAGGCTATTTCAGAATGGCCAAATGCCCTAGCAAAATGACCTTCACAAGAGCATCTCAAGGCCATCACATAGATTGCAGTAAAAAAAAAAATGGGGAGGCAGAAAAATCGCTTAGAAGCCAGGACAGAGTCAAACAGGGCTGAAGTGCACGCTGTGCAGGAGCCCAGGGAGGGGCCTTGTTTCAAACACAGCATATCTCCAAGATGGATAATGGACCTGTTCATAGTCTTTGCAGAGCAAGTCTAAGATTTATACAGGGTCTTTTGGTAGCAGAGCACACACGCTTGCCCAATCATTTATTAAGACTGCTTTTCTCACTATGATTGAATCACTGCTCAGGAAAGAAGAAATGGGAACTGGTCCTAAACTAAGCCTCCCAAGATCTGGTTCATGTTGCTAAATAATTAGTGTTTGTCAATGAAAAATGAGCACTGAAGGCAAGGTCCCTCAAGCTACTTCAGATACTTTTATTTCTGTATACACCAAAAGACATTTAAAAAAAAAAAAAAATCAAGACACTGCTAGACCAACTTGGGCAAATACTGGCAGGTTCACAAGGACCACTACTTGCTTGTAGAGACCATGTACCACCACACACTTTTTCAAACAACATTTAGAAATGAAGGTATAAATGAATAAAACTGAACTAGACAAAAGATGCTGGGGAGGACTCATGAGAGGAGACATTAGGATCTATCACTTGACAGCATGGAAATGCACAGCCTGCAAACATGTACTATCCAGAGTGACACTGTTTAGCCATCTTCTTCTTCCATGATAACTACAATGTAACACAGAGGAGATGAAAAATTAACTTGTTCAGGACAGCCCTGTGGTTACAGCCTATGAGCGTCTTTTGCCCAGCTAACAAACACCAGTGTCCAGAATTCACTCATCTTCAGATGCTACTGAATTAAAACAATGCACTTAACTGCTTGCCCAAGTAAGCACTAACTTGGCATTAAACGTATGTCAACGTCTTTGTATTTAAAGCAGTTAACAGGACTCAAAGACATTACGAAGGGATGCCAATGCTCTTTGCACTACGTACTGATATACATTTAACGCACATTAGCATTACCTTCCAAAGACCAAATTTTACCTTGATTACTAAAGGAAGGGTAGCGAATAAAAAATTCATTTCTGTATATATTCAAGCCAAGAAAGCTACCTTCAGCATGAATGCAAACACAAGTGCCAAACCTTAGGGATCTAATACAAATCTAATGTAAAGAGACATGCTTAAACAATACCAGCTCCACTTACATCAACAGGTGATCTGGTCAAGAGGCTAATTTAGAGACCCTGAAACAGCAACCAGAGGCCCTTGTAAACCAAATTGTGTGGGCTAGGTGTATGACCAGCCATGACATCCCATCCCTTCCCCTATTAATAATGCGTTTCATCTGTGACTGAAAGTCAGCTTGATTGTGCCCCTTTGGGTTTCCATGCCTTGGGCTTTTATTTTGGTTAGAAAGCAAGTTTGGTGAATGTAAAGCTCTGACCAGAGAAGTACTGCGCGGCGTCAGACTAGCTGGGAGAACGCAGAGGGACCTTGCCTTTCTTGGAGCACATCCTAAAGGTGGGAACTCCAAAGCTAGCTGCTGGGGCACGGAGGGAGAGCGTTAGCACCATGGAAGTACTGATTCCCCTGCAATGCGGCCAGACAGACTGACGACGCAGAGATTTACCGTGCCCCTTCACTTACTGCCAGCAGTCAACCTGACAGCACGTCACTCAATCCAAATGGCATTTCTCCTGGAGTAAATCCAGGACAAGCCCATTACGTCACATATAATAGTGTCAGAGATAAAAATCATTCTTATTAAAAAAAAAAAAAAGCAAAACCAAACAGTTTTGCCTTGCAGGGAATCCACCCTGCCCAAGTGCCAGCGATCTCCAGCCAGAGAGCACCCACCTCCATGCCCAGCAGCATGAAGCGGCAGGGCAGGGGTGTTCTGCGCTCACTGGGGAACGGGGCCTGGCTGCGGGCGTGGGGCGAGCCCTGACGCCCAGCCTTGCTGCGACCAGCTGGCACCTCTCTGCCTCAGCTTCCCTGTTCCAGAAAAGGTCAGTAATGCCTGCCATGCTGGCAAAGTCCTCTGTGAAACACAGCTGGGCAACACGCGGCGAGTGCTCCGGCTGGCCATGGCGCAGTTGGGGACCGTGGGGAGATATCCTGCTCTAGTCTGCTTTTCTCAGAGGACTGCAGCTTACAATGGCTGACCATCAGACTGGTTTCCTGCAAAATGCAACTGGTTCAACTGAGGTTAAGTTAATAAATGAAATATTACTGCTGGTCTCCTCCTTATCCATAGAAGCCAAGCTAGAAAACAGAACAGAAAAAAGGATCTCTTTTCACTTTGAACTTCAAAGGCAACTAGGAGAACACTACTCCCATCACTCACCAGGATTATATGGACAAATTAGATTTTCTTTCACAGCAGATGACAATTCAACTCCTTATTTTGGCTAAATGGTGTTTGTTGAAAGCCTTTCTGGACCTAGTTTCCATGATAAAAGGTGTGCATTGTCTGGTTCCCCTCCTTGCCTCATAATGTCATTAAGATGACATTCAAGCCACATGACAAGTACATTTTTTTTTTTCACTGTTAAATACTCAATGGTCATTTTTGTTCATTTGCCCTCTATTTAACCCTAGAGGAAATTCTCTTCTGCAACGCATCTTTTGTCGATGGCAAGTTTAAGGAAACGATTTTGCTAAAATGGTATTTTATTATTAAAGTTTACATTACTTCACATACAACAACATTGGTGAAAAAAATAAACACCTGCCTTTCATTTGTGCGTTCTTATAGCATGTAAGCTAAGGATATCAGCATTCAGCGTACGCATTTGAACTTGCCAAGCCCTTGATCTTCCCACCAAGCTCAACCATTCAGATTGCACCCACCCTTGCAAGTGGCCTCCCAAAAGGCAATTAGTGGCTTGCTACATTTTCCAGCCCTCCTGCCATGAACACACAGGCTTGAACCCACAGCCTCCAGAGAGGAGACCGGTCTCTCTTACACCCCTTGCCAACTGGATTAGGGTGTTGCCTGCTACCGAAGCCTGTTACGCATCCATTTGCATCAAAGCCAGGATCACAGTCTTGTCCTGATGAAATTCTGTCAATGCAGTTTTCTATTTTAAATTCACCTTTCTACTTTTGCATTCCTTCTGGTTTGTTATTTCCTCCATTTGATTTTAGATACTCTTCACTTTCTTTTGATCCATTTCCTGCTTCTTTCTTTCTCCCACCCACTTGTACTCTTTGTTCAACAGTAACAACAGATTACAGTTGAAGGAACAGGGGTGAAGAAGCCTCGGCTCAACGCCTACATAGCTCCAGCCTTGGGAACAAACCTTTGACACACTGAGTATTTAACTTATCTGGTAAGACTAATGAAAGAATTTCTCTATTCACAGCTCTTTCAAACACTGTAGAGCAGGCTTAATATTTGAATATTAGAATTTTAATAGCAATTGCAAAAGGAATGGCCTATTTTAAGCAATGCACCGACTTTACAGATGACTTACAACCACGGCACTGTGATAGCGAGAGGCAATCGAACAAGAGACTGTGAGACAGTCTTGCACTTTCCAGGTCATTTTGGATTCTGCAGGGAAACAGAGTTGGGGAGATTTATCGTAGTCTCCAACAGAAACCACCATGAAGCAAAAGCATAAAATTAGTAATTATGACAGCTTCTCAACACATCCAGCTACTAAAACCAACCAGGTGTTACCTCAGGCTACAGCTAAAAACAGGGCTAGGAGGTAGGCATACACTGCAGTGTGACTCTAGCTGGGACAATAGCTCCTTTCTTCCTCATCCCTCAACAGTCCTTGAAATTAAAAATAATTTTTGAAAAACAAACAAACAACAAAAAAATGAAACCAACCCAAACTCCACAGTTAAAATTAACTATAGGCTTGTATAAAAATCCCCTCGGCTTCATTTCTTCTGCTTTTTGTTTTGTTTCTTTTTGCTACTATACTCAAATTACAAAAGCCTCCTCCACCTTTTTGTTGATGCTACAGACAGCCTGTAGCCTTCATTCTGAAACCAGTAACTCAGAAAGAAGCCCAGAAAGTTTTGTTTGGTTTTCCCCCACAAAATACAACTGTTAAGCAATATACTGTCAAACAGAATGCTAATACTAACTATGCTATTACCATTCGAGTCAATGCCATTACATTTCCTGGAGGTTCCCGTGAGGCTAGTTTGCATGGCTACCAGGCTGCCAACATCAGGAACCCTTGTTCACACCAGAGTGAAATAACTCAGTACCGACAGACCGAAGATAATTCTTCATTGTCAGAGACCTGTGTCCACCAGCAATAAATCACCACCAAAACGTGCCAAGTGCCAGTCATCCAAATACAATGACAGCATCATTTCCCCAAACATGTCACTTTTTCTGGAAAGCGGCTCATTGGTCCTTGTATGTAAAACCCAAACCCCAGGCAAGACTGACTTGGTCACTCTAGTGATACACCACCAGTGCCGCAAAAGCAGGAACAAGCTGTTAACACAATTACTCCACAGTGTTATTATTAAAAAGAAAGTAGGCTGCAACAAGTTTGGACACTAGGCCATTAGGCTTTAACCTCTAAGATCCCATCTGTTGAAAGCAGCACTAACAGCAGAGCATTTTTCAGGCATAAAAGTTAACAGTAGTTATCTTGAACAGAATCCTGGCAAGCCGAGGTCTACTTTCTTCTGCTGTGACCCCACATTTGTGTAGCTCCCAATACCCCAAAAAAACCCAACTGTGACCCTGCTGGAAAGCACTGGAGCCTACCAAACCCACCAGAATTCCCTGATTCAGAAACCACCACCCCAGGGATCAGGGTGCTCTCTCTGGCAAGTCACATCACGTCTTCCAGACAGCTCACTGACTTCTCAGAGGAGTAGCAAAGGGTTTTCTAGGTGATTCTGGGAAAGAAATTCCTAAGGTGCAATACTCAAGGACCATGTATCAGCATAAAAACAGTTAGCATCTAGAAGCTACAGTAGCCATGCAGCCTCGGAGTTCAGATACACTCTAAAGTCTTGATTTAAAAATTGTGTTCTGCCTGGGGACCTAAAGTGAATGCTGCAATTTTTTCCTGGCACTCATGTCTGAAAGCCAGCAGACCTGGAAGTGCTAAAACCATGGACATTGCAGTTTCAGCACCCACCAATCTTCCACTTGGCATTTCCCAAAGGTGAACAGTGCCTTTCAAGTTAACTGCAGAAAAGAGTGCCAGCACCCTGAAGAGAAATACCTGCATTTTCCAGGCAGTAGTTAATGGCATTCAAAACCAGAGTGGACAGATTTTTAAAAGGAACAAGAATTTATTCCTTCTGATGACAACAAAAATTAGAAGCTTTCTTTAATTTTAACAACATAATCAAGGAAGGAAACTACATACAAAACATTGCAGTCTGCTACTATACACTGAAGCCAGTTGAGAGAAAAAGAAATTAAGTGGTATATTTCACCAAATTTAAATATTTTTCACTATACAGGTAACTTAAGTACTTTCTGTTTCAGGAAAACAAGATTATCATTTAGAACACTGGAACAAAACAAATGAGTTTGCCATTTGCAAGAGCAATTCAACCAAAATCTTTAGGAACATTCGCTGGGACCACGCTCCATATTCCAAAAAAAAAAGGTGACTAGAGAGTTGCAAACGTCCCAGCCTCAGTCCGCTGCAGTGCCACTGTTAGCACCTTGACACGAACATCTCATTGACTGAGAAAGCAGCTCACGCAGAATTAGGACGGCTGGGATCTCAGTATAGTGATACGAAGCGCCAACAAAACACACGGTGAAGCTAAATGTGCGGGTCTACCTTTTGCACAGCCAAGAGGTCCAAGACCCTAATCCTACACAACAAAGAGTAAGTTCACACTGGGACCGTGTTCCTCACCTCACTCACCAGGTCCCGAGCTCCTTTGCCAAACCAGGCCCAGGGACATAAGGTTCAGACAGAAACACCAAGAACTACAATCTAATCCCAACACATACATTCCCTCAAGACCTATCAGCTTTATACGGCAAATACTTCTGACCAGTGTGTGAACCACTGTGAGGCACAAAAGCAAATTTAAAATACGGTTTGTAACTACAGTAATATTTGCATAATAGTTATTTATATGTATTATAAGCATAAGCATAGTTTCAGGACAGTTAGCCCAAGGTGAATTGCTCACCTCTTTAATCCTTTAATAACATGCTTGGAATGCAATTTGGAAATTCCCCTCTGATAAAGCAGTCATGCTGCCTGCATAGTGACCATTTCTCAACATTCATTACCATCAAGCATTTTAGTCTTTTAAACTTGCAACGTTTCGATCAACCCACAAAACAGAACATTAAAAATACACAGGAAGTTCATTTTTGTCCTTGTTTTATGTATTTGCATGCCCTCCTCTCTCTCTTTAGAGCATCAAGCAGTATTATGGCCAAGTTACTACATATCAGAAAGGAAATGCACTTCTATCAAAATACACATAGAACTTTTAATGGCAAGACTGCTACAGGCGTTGATCTAATCAAGTTTGCCGAAAATTAATTTCGGGCCCAAAGCTCTTCCACGGCTCCTTGGCATCCTGCCACAGCTTATGACAACCAGAAGTTAAAAATGAAACAGCTGTACTACCCTGGAACAACGTGAATGCAGGGCTCCACAAATTGCCCGTAAAGTGACGTGTAGGTTCATCGCCCTATGCCAGGGATCTGAGGAACTTGGTGACTCTCTGAACTCTCACAGCAAGCTGAGCCACTGCAACCCCAAGTGATTCACATTATTTTCTGCTAGTCGGCAACAGCTGTGGAAACATCTCTAAAATGGTTGGCATGCCCTCCGCCAACTCAGTGCTCCACCTATCACTGGTATGTCCATGTGGTCCTCACCTGTCAGCTCTGCTTCAGCAAACTGATCATTAGGTCTTCACGGTGTTTCTTTTCCACTTGTTTAGAAGAAGATCTTAGTTAAAGCAATCAAACTTCTGGTTTACCTCAGCCTATCAGCAATAAATATCTAAACAAGCATCTCTAGATCCTGCTATACCCTTACAGTGTATCTAAATGTTGATCTTTGTTACACACACTCCAGCAACATAATCTCACTCAGGATTTACTACCCGATTAGGATTACTTAGACTAAAAACACAGACAGGATAAGAGCTATGTGCTCCCTATCACTCATACCTGTCCACAAGGTGGGTATCGTCATCCTCGACTCCTAGAGTAATGTACTGACATTTTGGTATCTTTTCACATTTTTTACAATCCTTATGTTTCTAACGTGGTTCAGAACTGTAATCGAGCAATATAAAATTAGCTCATTCTTCTGCATATTTATATATGAAGATGATTTAAAACCTCAAGCCACAGGCAGTGATGTGTAAATCAGCACAGCTTCACATGCTGGGATGCAGCTATGTAACTTGGCACCACTGGGGATTCAGATCCTTCATTCTTACGCATCGCAGAGAAAGAAGAATCATAATATTGCAATGAAAATAAACATAGAAGGTCTCTCTTTTCTTACTAAACAGAGTAAAGAATGCAGTTGAGAGTTTCATTACTAATCTGGCAGATAGTACAGATCATTACTACACTATGGTTACTTCAATACTTGCCTGGGAAAAATATCTTTAATTCTTTGTGGTATATGTTTAACTCAGTCATCTTATTCTTGTCTGTCTAGCATACAATGGGAATAGGTCTCTAAAAATAACCTACTCCCCCCATCTTTCAGCTCCTCAGGGCAGTTTAATGTATTATTAGCCATTATTCACATCTCTTACATAAACTGTGCAATTTCTGGAAATTTCAATGCCTCCTAATCCATAGAGATAATATGAAGGTATGCAAGACTGAAAAAGACAAAGCCCAGTGAAAGTCGATCGAATTGCACTTTTTTACTTTACCTCTATTTACTTTTTACCTGACTTTTATGCAAGCATCACTCCTAGGAGTCAGATCCTGACCAGCAATAAAGCTACTTTACACACTCCAGCGATGGAAAGCTGCAAAGCTGGCTTAATGGGCCAGCTGGGGTCAGGGAATTCCCCCGTGGGGCAGAGCAGGTGTATCTGGTATGCCACATCCTCTCCCAAAACAAACTCTGGAGCATAACCACCGTGCCCCACTTTATCCCGAGCCAGTGCAACAGCCTTCCTTTCCCAATGTATTGTAAACGAGCATAACAAAAAGCAGCCTTGCAGCTGCTGCACAACAGGCTAAATAAGTCTCCTCCCCACAGAGAAGCTCAGGGACTGCGATACAGGGGACATAAAACTGCTCTTCTCAAAGCACTGGCCCTGTGGACTTAATACCTGGGGCCACAGATTTCAGTTCTGGTGCAGGCACAATGGAAGAGTTACATCTTGTGGTCCTCAAGAGCTAAACTGATCCCAGGCTTGTAACATGCACCAGAAGCTGATGGGTATTTTTCCACAAGTTAAGTAATCCATTCGCCTTTTAAAAAGTGCAGCTCATCACTTGTCCTGAAATCTGCATGCACTAAAAGGTCACGACTTACAGTAGTCCAGGCTTTTTGTTCTGAACCTCATTATTCCATAACATTTCCACTTTTATTTTTCCTTTTACTGAGTTCCTTGTCCAGGTCCCTGCAGCAATGCAAACGCGCATCCAGGGAACAGTTATTTCAATCCATACTTTCCTACAGCAGATTCGCACCAGGGCTAAACACAACCACCTGCTGACTCAGTGTATTACAACCTTGCTCCAAAACCATCAACTACCCCGGCCCCTGCACTTTCTGCACACTATCCCACTTAGAAGCTA